>NW_027514584.1:300000-600000 GCF_048772815.1 Callospermophilus lateralis | reverse complement strand
AGTGTAAATTCTGCTGTGGCAAATAAGGTGTAATATTTGAGTAAAAAGTTCGTCACATACTTTGCATTTGTGAGGCTTCTCTCCAGTGTGAGTTCTGTTGTGGCAAACAAGGTGTGATTTTGACTGAATGCTTTGCCACATTCTTTACATTTGTAAGGCTTCTCTCTAATGTGAGTTCTCCTGTGTCAAATAAAGCCTGTTATTTGAGTAAAAGCTTTGCCACATTCTTTACATTTGGATGGCTTCTCTCCAGTGAGTTCTGCTGTGGCGAATAAGGTCTATTTTTTCACCAAAGGTTTGCCATGTTCTTTACATTTATAGGGATTCTCTCCACTGTGAATTCTTCTGTGGCAAATAAGGTTTGATTTGTCACCAAAAGCTTTGCCACATTCTGTACATTTGTAGGGCTTCTCTCCACTGTGAGTTCTGCTGTGGCAAATAAAATATAATTTGTGACCAAAAGCTTTGCCCATTCTTTACATTTGTAGGGATTCTCTCCAGTGTGAGTTCTGCTGTGGAAAATAAGGACTGATTTTTGAACAAAAGCTTTGCTAATGAAAGACCCCAGCCCAGAAACCCCAGGCCCCATTGTGAAACCATCAGGGCGTGTTGCTTACCCACGTAAACACCGGAGAGGTCTATCTGTTAATCAGTTAAGGGTAGTCTATTGTGAGAGGACAGGATGGTTGAGAAAGAACAGAAAAACAGATCCCAAGGCATGCCTGAAAAAACAGGAACTGATAATGATAAGCAGGAACAGAAAAACCAGAGTGTTAATATGTAACTGTCATGAGGTTTATCCAGGAACATAAAGTGAAAAACAACTTTGCCCTTTAGGTAATCTATATGTTGGGTTCAAAATAACCAATAAGAAACCTGTTACTTCCCGCACGTGCGAAACCTGCCCCTTTATCCTATAAAAGACCTGTACCCCAAAGCCCGGTGTGCCAGTTCACCAAAGCTCCGGCTGAGGTCTTGCTGAGCACCCGCAGGTGCCTGTGTATCAATAAATTGCCTCTTGTTTTTGCAGCCAGTGTCTCATGCATCTTTCTTGGACAGGGAATCGGAGGGTCTTTCACCACAATCTTTACATTTGTAGGGCTCTTCTTCACTGTGAGTTCTTCTGTGACAAATAAGTTTTGATTTGTCACCAAAAGCTTTGCCACATTCTGTACATTTGTAGGGCTTCTCTCCAGTATGAGTTCTGTTGTGGCAAATAAGGTGTGATTTGTGACCAAAAGCTTTGCCACATTCTGTACATTCATAGGGCTTCTCTACACTGTGAGATGCTGTGGCAAATAAGGTTTGATTTTCGACAGAATGCTTTGCCACATTCATTACATTTGTAGGGCTTCTCTCTAGTGTGAGTTCTGTGGCAAATTAGGAGTGATTTTAGATTGAAAGCTTTGCCACATTCTGTACATTTGTAGGGCTTCTCTCCACTGTGAGTTCTGCTGTGGAAAATGAGGTGTGATTTTTTTAACCCAAAGATTTGCAACATTCTTTACATTTGTAGGGCTTCTCTCAACTGGCGAGCGCACTACCGCTTGAGCCACATCCCCAGCCCGATTGGTTGGTTTTATAACTTAGCTATTGTGAATTGTGCTGCTATAAAAATTAATTTGACTGTGACAATGTAGTTTGCTAATTTTATGTCTTTTGGGCATATACAGTGCAGTCAAAAAACTGGGTAAAGTTGTTAAAGAAAATTCCATTTCTTTAACAATATCCATACAGATTATTATGTTCCACTTAGACCTCCATACAGCTGCAAAAATTGGAATTCATCAATACCTGAGGTGAAAATAAAACATACAAAACAATTAATAATCCATAAAATGACTAGAATTTATTATCAAATCATCCTTCCCAATAAAAAGTAAAATTTAAAAACTAAAAGTAAAGAAAGTCTTAAGCAAAAGAGCAAAATTAGAAGCTATTAAAGATAAACATAACACAGAGTTACTAATATCAATGTTGGTGCTTTTATAAAGCAAATGTGCCCAGTCTAGTGATGGACAACTGTAGTTCCAATGACTGAGGAGGATAAGAAAAAAGGATCATAAATTTTAAGACAATATTATATATAATATTGTCTTATATATATTGTATTGAGCAATTTTGTGAGGCACTTAGCAACTCAGTAAGACTCTGTCTCTAAATAAAATATATAAAAAAAAGACTGAGGATGTGGCTTTATTGTTAAGCACCACTGGGTTCAATCTTAGTACAAATTAAAAATTGGGGGATCCAACATGGCGGCGGGCAGAGAGGCTGCGCTTCTAATCCACTCCCAGTGATGGGATCATAAAGTTGCAAGGATAACTCTTGGATTCTACCAACGGAGATTCTTCTAGCAAAATTTCACTGAAGAGAGACCGCCCGGGAGCTACTAGGATTTTTTTGAAGCATCTGTGTGACCCGGACGAGCAGGACTCTGCCAGAAACGCAGAATTCCAAATCCAAAAGCTACAATCCACGCACCACGGGCACAGCTGCAGATCCGTCCACCCGCCTGTAGCCAAAGTGACTGGGTCCTGCTAGACGCCGAGACACAGCTTGGCAGGAAGAAGTCTTTAGCCAAACCTCCACAAGCCAGAAGCTGAGGCGAACAGGGCTGGACCAGTCCCACCCCTCCCCTCGGACACTCCGGCAAGGAGGCTGGGGCCTGCCATAGCAGAGAGGTGACGTCATCGGAATTTGGCCTGCGGAATTCCTTCCCAGCAGAATCCAGTTTAGCAGGTGCGTGACTCCCCATACTGACACAAGCAGCCAGAAAACTATTGACTTCTCAGGGGTCGTGTCCGTAGGGAAGCAGAGGGGATCCTAGACCCCCAGCCCCACATATCACCAGGTGCAAATCCTGAGGTCTTAGCCACCAGTTTACCACAGCATTGGGGCTTAAAAGGGACACGAGGTGGGGCTGCAATTGTAACTAGACCTTGGGGGAGTCAGTTCTTGGGAACAGGACCTGGCTGGTAGACTGAAAGGAGGAAGGGGGTTAAGAGCTGGAGAAGTGAAATGGCTCTGTACTGACAAGTCTGAGAGACCCCCAGGAGACGCCCTACAGAGATTGCTCTCGGCAGGTAGAGAGCAGACGCTCCGCTTGGAGGGCACAGCACCGCCTACTGGAAGAGAGGAAGGTGGATCTCTAAGAGTATAATTTTTTTGTTGTTGTTGTTGTTTTGTTTTGTTTTGTTGCTGTTGTCGATATTTTATTCTTTCCTTCTTCTTTCCCTGTTCCTTTCTCCCCTTTTCCTTCTCTCTTTCTATCCCATTTCAAGTTTTATTGTTCTTTTCATTCCCCTCTAATCTATCTCTCTCTCTATCCCTTTTTTCTTTTTTTAACAGCACCCTCATTCCCCTAACCCACAACTCTCATCCCAAGCATTACATCTTCCATTGCGTGTAATTGTCTAAATGCAAATAGGTGAATATCTCGAGGCTGTCTATAAGACTTGTAAATACCTAGCTACTACCAACACCCTGATCCAATTGCCTGGTAGTATCCACCTTCAGTGGAGCAATCTTCTAAAGTAGCCAAGACATACTAACCATCGTACCACCAGAGCACCCAACCTAAACATATAGTCCTAAGAACAAACAGCAAAACATTATATGCATACAGAACATAGAAGCCTTATATGAATTGAATGAATCAGCTTTCAAGTACAACAAAGCCCAACATTTCTAGGCATAATCTCCCACCACAAAAGAGAGACAACAGAGATATACAAAGCCAAAACAAATGTATAGAAGAAAGCAGTTACTAAGCAGTCAAACAGACCTGAAAAGCAATGTGAACAATATGAAAAAACAAGGAAAAAAAGGGTTACAAACAATAGAGGATAACCTAAATATACAAGAGGACCTAAAAGAATCAGAAACATGGACAGGGAAAGAAATCAAGGCATACCTAATTCAGATGGAACGGAATATTAGAGAAGAAATGAGACAGCAAATCCAAGCATTGAAAGTATATTTTGAAGAGGAACTAACCACACAAATTCAATCCTCAAAGAATGAGCTTTATCAGGAGATAGAGGTGTTAAAAAAAATCAAGCTGCAATCATAGAAATGCAAGAAACCGTAAATCAGATTAAAAGCGCTAATGAGAATATTAAAAACAGACTAGATCAAGTAGAAGTCAGAACATCAGATAATGAAGACAAAGTTTATCAAATTGAAAAGAATATAGTCAACACATAAAAGATACTGAAATCTCACAAGCAATCTATCCAAGAGATATGGGACCTCATCAAAAGACCAAATCTGAGAGTCATTGGGATAGAAGAAGGCACAGAGAATCAGTACAAAGGAATGGATAGCATACTAAGAGAGATAATACTAGAAAATTTCCCAGAGATGAAAGATAGAATGGATTGCAAAATCCTGGAAGCTTACAGGACCCCAAACATCCAAAACCAAAATAGACCAACTCCAAGACACATAATTATGAAGATAGCTAACATACAGGACAAGGAGAGAATACTAAAAGCTACGAGAGAAAGGAGGCAGATTACATTTAGGGGTAAACCAATTAGGTTAACTACTGATTTTTCATCACAAACTTTGAAAGCGAGAAGATCCTGGAACAACATATTTCAAACACTGAAAAATAATGGATTCCAACCAAGAATACTATATCCAGCAAAACTAAGCTTCAGATTTGACAATGAAATTAAAATATTTCACGATAAACAAAAGCTAAAAGAATTCGCAGCTAGAAAACCAGCACTGCAAAGTATGATGAGCAAAATATTACAAGAAGAGGGATTGAAAAATAGCGCCCAAAACTAACGGTGGGAGGTATCTCAGTAAAGGGGGAGAAAAATAACCAAAGAGGGAAAACTAACCAATCTAAAATACATAAATAAATAAATAAACATGACTGGAAGTACAAAACATGTTTCAATTGTAACCTTAAATGTTAATGGATTAAATTCACCAATCAAGAGACATAGGCTAGTAACCTGGATTAAAAAAAACAAATCCAACAATATGCTGCCTTCAGGAGACTCACATGATAGGAAAAGACATACACAGACTGACGGTGAAAGGTTGGGAAAAATCATACCACTCACATGGCCCTCGGAAGCAAGCAGGAGTGGCCATTCTCATATCGAATAAAGTAAACTTCAAACCTAAGGTAATCAAAAGGGATAAAGAAGGACACTATATACTGTTAAAAGGAAACATCCACCATCAAGACATAACAATTATCAATTTGTGTGCACCAAACAATGGTGCTGCAACGTTCATAAAACAAACTCTCCTCAAGTTCAAGAGTCAAATAGACCACAACACAATTATTATGGGGGACTTCAACACACGACTCTCGCCATTGGATAGATCCTCTAGACAAAAGCTGAACAAAGAAACTATAAAACTCAATAACACAATCAATAACCTAGACTTAACCGACATATATAGAATATATCAACTGTCATCAAGTGGATACACATTCTTCTCAGCAGCACATGGATCCTACTCAAAGATAGACCATATATTATGCCATAGGGCGACTCTCAGTAAATATAAAGGTGTGGAGATAATACCATGCACCATATCTGACCATAATGGAATGAAACTGGAAATCAATGATAAAAGAAGGAAGGAAAAATCTTGCATCACCTGGAAAATGAACAATATGTTACTGAATGATCAATGGGTTACAGAAGATATAAAAGAGGAAATCAAAAAATTCCTAGAGATAAAGGACAATACAGACACAACATACCGGAATCTATGGGACACAATGAAAGCAGTTTTAAGAGGGAAATTCATTTCCTGGAGTTCATTCCTCAAAAAAAGAAAAAAACCAACAAATAAATGAACTCACACTACATCTTAAAACCTTAGAAAAAGAAGAACAAAACAACAGCAAATATAGCAGAAGTCAAGAAATAATTAAAATCAGAGCGGAAATCAACGAAATTGAAACAAAAAAAAAAAACCACTGAAAAAATTGATAAAACTAAAAGTTGGTTCTTTGAAAAAATAAATAAGATTGACAGACCCTTAGCCATGCTAACGAAGAGAAGAAGAGAGAGAACACAAATTACTAACATACGGGATGAGAAAGGCAATATCACAACAGACACTACAGAAATACAGAAGATAATTAAAAGTATTTTGAAACCCTATATTCCAATAAAATAGAAGATAGGGAAAATATCGATAAATTTCTTAAGTCATATGATCTGCCTAGATTGAGTCAGGAAGACACTCACAAGTTAAACAGACCAATAACAAAAGAAGAAATTGAAGAGGCCATCAAAAGACTACCAAATAAGAAAAGCCCAGGACCGGATGGGTATACAGCACAGTTCTACAAAACCTTCAAAGAAGAATCAATACCAATACTTTTCAAGCTATTTCAAGAAATAGAAAAAGAAGGAGCTTTTTCAATTCATTCTATGAGGCCAACATAACCCTGATCCCAAAACCAGACAAAGACACTTCAAAGAAAGAAAACTATAGACCAATATCTCTAATGAACTTAGATGCAAAAATTCTCAATAAAATCCTGGCGAATCGAATGCAAAAGCACATCAAAAAAATTGTACACCATAATCAAGTAGGATTCATCCCTGGGATGCAAGGCTGGATCAATATACGGAAATGAATAAATGTTATTCACCACATCAATAGACTTAAGGATAAGAACCATATGATCATCTCAATAGATGCAGAAAAAGCATTTGACAAAGTACAGCATCCCTTTATGTTCAAAACACTACAAAAACTAGGGATAACAGGAACTTACCTCAACATTGTAAAAGCTATATATGCTAAGCCTCAGGCTAACATCATTCTAAATGGAGAAAAAATGAAGGCATTCCCTCTAAAATCTGGAACTACACAGGGATGCCCTCTCTCACCACTTCTATTCAATTTAGTTCTTGAAATACTAGCCAGAGCAATCAGACAGACAAAAGAAATTAAAGGTATAAAAATAGGAAAAGAAGAACTTAAATTATCGCTATTTGCAGATGACATGATAATATACTTAACAGACCCAAAACGGTCTACAAAGAAACTGCTAGAATTAATAAGCGAATTCAGCAAAGTGGCAGGATATAAAATCAACACGCATAAATCAAAGGCATTCCTGTATATCAGCAACAAAACTACTGAAATGTAAATGAGAAAAACCATTCCATTCACAATATCCTCAAAAAAAATAAAATACTTGGGAATCAACCTAACAAAAGAGGTGAAAGATTTACACAATGAAAACTATAGAACCCTAAAGAGAGAGATAGAAGAAGATCTTAGAAGATGGAAAAATGTACCCTGTTCATGGATAGGCAGAACTAACATTATCAAAATGGCAATATTACCCAAAGTTCTCTACAGGTTTAATGCGATGCCAATCAAAATCCCAATGGCATTTCTTGTAGAAATAGATAAAGCAATGATGAAATTCATATGGAATAACAAAAGACCCAGAATAGCAAAATCAATTCTAAGCAGGAAGTGTGAATCTGGAGGTATAGCGATACCAGAGTTCAAATTGTACTACAGAGCAATAATAACAAAAACAGCGTGGTACTGGTACCAAAACAGACAGGTGGATCAATGGTACACAATAGAGGACAAAGAAACCAATCCACAAAATTACAACTTTCTTATATTTGATAAAGGGGCTAAAAACATGCAATGGAGGAAGGATAGCATCTTCAACAAATGGTGCTGGGAAAATTGGAAATCCATATGCAACAAAATGAAACTGAATCCCTTTCTCTCGCCATGCACAAAAGTTAACTCAAAATGGATCAAGGAGCTTTATATCAAATCAGAGACCCTGCACCTGATAGAAGGAAAAGTTGGCTCCGATCTACATATTGTGGGGTTAGGCTCCAAATTTCTTAATAGGACGCCCATAGCACAAGAGTTAATAACAAGAATAAACAAATGGGACTTACTTAAACTAAAAAGGTTTTTCTCAGCAAGAGAAACAATAAGAGAATTAAATAGTGAGCCTACATCCTGGGAACAAATCTTTACTCCCCACACTTCAGATAGAGCCCTAATTTCCAGAATATACAAAGAACTCAAAAAATTAAACAATATAATAACAAATAACCCAATCAACAAATGGGCCAAGGACCTGAATAGACACTTCTCAGAAGAGGACATACAATCAATCAACAAGTACATGAAAAAATGCTCACCATCTCTAGCAGTCAGAGAAATGCAAATCAAAACCACCCTAAGATATCATCTCACTCCAGTAAGACTGGCAGCCATTAGGAAGTCAAACAACAATAAGTGCTGGAGAGGTTGTGGGGAAAAGGGTACACTTGTACATTGTTGGTGGGACTGCAAATTGGTGTGGCCAGTATGGAAAGCAGTATGGAGATTCCTGGGAAAGCTGGGAATGGAACCACCATTTGACCCAGCCATTGCCCTTCTAGGTCTATTCCCTGAAGATCTTAAAGGAGCATACTACAGAGATACTGCCACATCGATGTTCATAGTAGCATAATTCACAATTGCTAGAGTGTGGAACCAACCTGGATGCCCTTCAATAGATGAATGGATAAAAAAAAATGTGGCATCTATACACAATGGAGTATTATGCAGCACTAAAATATGACAAAATCATGGAATTTGCAGGGAAATGGATGACATTAGAGCAGATTATGCTAAGTGAAGCTAGCCAATCCTTAAAAAACAAATGCCAAATGTCTTCTTTGATTTAAGGAGAGCAACTAAGAACTGAACAGGGGGAAAGAGCATGAGGAAAAGATTAACATTAAACTGAGATGAATGAAGAGAGGAAAAGGGAGAGGGAAGGGAAATTGCATGGAAATGGAAGGAAAACCACATCGTTATACGAAATCACATATATGAGGTTGTGAGGGGAAAGGGGGGGAGGGAGAGAACGGAACAACAACAGATGAGGTAGAGAGGGAAGATGGGAGGGGAGAGGAGGGGGGATAGTAGGGGATAGGAAGGACAGCATAATACAACAGTCACTAATATGGCATTATGTAAACATTGTGAATGTATAACTGATGTGATTCTGCAATTTGTATTTGGGGTAAAAATGGAAAAGCATAACTCACATGAATCAAATGTATGTAAGACGAAAAAAACAAATTAAAAATAAAAGAAGATACAATTAAAAAAGCACTAGCAAATTTGAAAATTTAACAAATAAAAATTATATCAATTATACAGTATATAATTCCAAATATAGGCATATATAATGATTTCTCACTTTATGGAAATACACTCTGGAAAATTTATCCTAAGAATCTTCTGCAATTTTCCAATTCTCTGAGTGAAATGACAGAATCTAGATGGTATAGACTAGTACATGGCTAAGATATTTGCTAGATCCATGGTTGTACATAAAGTCTACTGTTGACCAAAATAACATGATGCCACATGATTGAAGTTATGAAGTAAAATCAATCAGGGTAAACCTCATAATAAAATAAATGGTAGAACTACAGAAAACACCAACACCAAAACTCTTAAAACATGCTAAGATATTGGGAAAACAGTGTGATTATAAAATGCTATTTTATCCCTTCACTCATAAAATATAACAACATAATTTGACACATTAAATTCTGAATATAAGATATTAATAAATAATACTGAAATATATAAGAAAGTACAAAGCTCAAAAGTTTACAAACAAAAGTTAGGGTTCATATGGTGGTACACACATGAAATATCTATTATTCTGCAGTCTAAGGCATGAAGTTCAAAATTTAAGGCCAACTGAAGAAATTTAGCAAACCCCATCTGGAAATAAAATTTAAAACAGAGCTTAGAATATGCTCAGCATTAAGACATTTTGGTTGGATCCCTAATATCACAAAAGATAAAAAAGTTTTTTTTTGTTTTCAAAATTATAAAATATAATAAACTTATGGATTACAAAATATTGTTTTAAAAAATTAATTCATCAAATGATTACATCAAAAAGTGCAAAACTGACAAGGTAAAAAAAAAACCCTAATTTCATCACATATAATCCAACACTTATAAGAAGAAGAAATAAAACATTGCAAAAGAAAAACAGAAAAAAAATTCTTGAAGAGTCACTTTGAAAAGGATATATCAAAGGGTTCAGTAATCATAAAAACTCAAAATCTTTAGAAATTAGGTAACATTGAATAAAATCACATCATATAAATGATTTAAATAGTATTAATGAATATGTGGAATAAATGCATTCACAAAAGGGGAAAATAATAACTTAAGCTTTTATTATCCCTTTGTAGAAACTGCTTTGTAATCAAATGTATATAATACACCCACACAGGAAACAGAGACTAAAATTATAGCAACTGTACATGAGAATACAGCCATATTCTTCCAGAGTTGAAGCTAAGGGACATGGCTAAAAAAGAAGAAATAATCATTAAATTTTGTAAAATGTAAATTCTTGGAGCTAGAATTTTTGTTGATGTATTATATCCAGTTTGACAAATATTATAAAATACCATGTATGTTTTATGCTGATGTCACATGAATTTTGCATTTCATATGCAAGTATGTTTACAAAAGGAATATGCAATATTTGAGAAAATAGAAATACAGAAAAGAACATAAAAAGCTCAAACATTCAACATATTTACAATGGATAAAACTAGTATAAAAATGATCATTTTTCCCGAGGTACCCTTTAATAATAACTGGTAAAAACATTACCATTCTTTACTTTTTGTTAAGAAGAAATCAAAGCAAAAACTTCTAAAATTTTCCTGGGAAGTTAAATGTATATAAAATTAGGCAAGAACTCTCTCATATATAAGAGCAAATGTACTAGTAATCATTACCTGAAATTAATGCATGTTATAATATTACAAGAGTGTAGTAATTTTAAGATAAAGAAATCACAATGCAGAAGGGCAAAATCATAATACATAGGGCAATTCATATGTATACAAATATCTTTTTATTGTCAATTATTATAAGTATATAAATCAAAACATATCATTAAATATTTAATGTGAGTGAATGCTACAATCCAACCTCATGGTAGATGTCAGAATAAAAGGCATAGATCACAAGAAGGGACTTGTGTGCATAATATGTGTGACACTGGAATTATACTCAAGCATCGACCAAACAGCAGATATACAATTAGATAATTTTTAAAAATAAAATAAAAATAAATAAAAGCAGAAAATAAGCCCCCTCCATTTATGGATATACCAAGTAAATATATACTCCTGTTTTGAGTCCTTCTTAAAACTGTAGAGGAATTAGAGGTACACACATTGAAAAACTGAAAAAAAATATCTACCAAGAGATAAGTAGAATGCACTGGAAGATTTTCCTGATTTGAGCAATATGCAAAATTACTGGAACAAAATGCCCAAATCCAATCTTGATATAAATAAAGGAAGATTAATTGGGTTTGAAATATATTATTTAACTCTAAATTGCCTTTAGTTTAAATACTAATTTATCTGTACATACAGAGAAAGAAATAAGATATACATGAGTATAAATCCAGGGCGGGGGGGATAAGTGGTTTTCTATGGCCATGCAAGATCCATGGGCTTTATTCCATTAGACCAGAGTTGAAGAGGTGTTAAATATTAAGGGAACCCCTTAGTCCCTTAGAGGGATTTGCCAACATTATCTAAAAATGCAAATAGCTGTTGCTGACAGTTGAACTTTTATCTAGACAGTACCAAAAAATTAACAGGGAAATACAGACCACCACTGAAAGCCAAAGTGGCAGCTTAGCACTTCCTGAGCTCTGTCACCCTGCTCACTTTACTAATAACACCAGACCTAACCAATTCTTTCTGTGAGTAATTTGTCCTGATATTAAATTTTTCAATTCAATGGACTATATCTGAAACCTCAAAGCATTGAATGCACTGGTAACTGTGCAGGTGCAAATCCCTAGTTCAAAAAGGAGTGTTTTCACATTGGTGTGCAAACATTGTAATGGACTAAAATCTCAAATATTAGTGAAGAAAAATGGTTACAATCACAGATCTCTCTTTATTTCTAAAATAGGTGCACATCAAATTTTTTTTCCAGTGAGCATAAGGCACACTGGAATCTAAAAAGCTTGCATCTGTATTTTAGTGCACCATCCAAATATAAGATCTTCTGCATCAGCACAGCTGTTAGAATGGCTACTCTCAAAAAGTGGAATAGTAAGTAGTACTCCAATTATATGAATATGGAAGAAAGAAACACTGTGCTAGACTATAAAATTAGTGAAGACATTTTAAAAAATGAAAGTTGAGAGTTCTCTCAGTTACTTCTTCGAGAAATTAAGCTCTCTACATTTATACTGCTCTTGAACTAGAAAAGCCCCTAGTACTTGTCTGGACTTATAAGAGGCATTAGATTTGCCGGCTATGGGATTCTCATATTGCATAATTTTGAAATACAGTTCCAGGAAAATATCAGAGTAGGGAATGAGAATGCTCTCATATACATTCTACAAAAGGAAATCTGAGCATAAAGACCTTATGACAGGTTTTCTGCCTTTGGAGACACAAAGAAAGAATAGAAACATGATTTTTCCAAAAACAAGTAATTCTTCTTTACTTTTCAATCATGCAAAATGCTCATAAACAATAAAAAATTTTGCTTTTGATTTTTTTCTATGATACTGCGGTTGATTTCCAATTTCATTCCATTATGATCAGATAAAATGCATGGTAGTATCTCAACTCCTTTGTAATTGCTAAGATTTGCCCTGTGACATAGTATATGGTCTATTTTTGAGAAGGATCCATGTGCTGCTGAGAAGAAAGTGTATCCGCTTGATGTTGGGTGGTATATTCTGTATATATCAATTAAGTCTAAATTACTAATTGTATTATTGAGCTCTATGGTTTCTTTATTCAACTTTTGTTTGGAAGATCTTCCCAGTGGTGAGAGAGGTGTGTTGTGGTCTATTAGACTCTTGAACTTGAGAAGAGTTTGTTTGATGAACATAGCTGCACCATTGTTTGGGGCATATATATTAATGATCGACAAGTCTTGTTGGTGTATGGTTCCCTTGAGCAGTATGTAGTGTCCTTGTTTATCCCTTTTGATTAACTTTGGCTTGAAGTCTATTTTACTTGATACAAGTATGGACACCCCTGCTTGCTTCCGGGGTCCGTATGAGTGATATGATTTTTCCCAACCTTTCACCTTCAGTCTGTGTATGTCTTTTCCTATCAGATGCGTCTCCTGTAGGCAGCATATTGTTGGATCTTTTTTTTTAATCCATTCTACTAGCCTATGTCTTTTGATTGGTGCATTTAAGCCATTAACATTTAGGGTTACTATTGAGATATGGTTTGTATTTCCAGGCATATTTGGTTATGTACGATACTTAACATGATTTGTTTTTCCTCTATGCTTAGTTTTTCCTTTACTGTACTGCGCTGTTGGTTTTTATTGTTATTTTTCATTTCCTCTTCCTGTAATATTTTGCCAAGGATGTTTTGAAGAGCTGGTTTTTTAGCTGCAAATTCTTTTAACTTTTGTTTATCGTGGAAGATTTTTATTTCATCTTCAATCCTGAAGCTTAATTTCGCTGGATACATGATTCTTGGTTGGAACCCTTTTTCTTTCAGCGTTTGAAATATGTTGTTCTAGGATCTTCTAGCTTTCAGAGTCTGTGTTGAAAGATCAGCAGTTATCCTGATTGGTTTACCCCTATATGTAATCTGCTTCCTCCCTCTTGTGGCTTTTAAGATTATCTCCTTATTCTGTATGTTGGGCATCTTCATTATTATGTGTCTTGGTGTGGATCTCTTATGATTTTGTATATTTGGTGTCCTGTAGGCTTCTAGTATTTAGATTTCTTTTTCATTCTTTAAGTCTGGGAAGTTTTTTAGTATTATTTCATTAAATAGATTACTCATTTCCTTGGTTTGGACCTCTGTACCCTCTTGTATCCCAATAACTCTTAGGTTTGGTTTCTTGATGTTATCCCATAATTCTTGGATGTTTTGCTCATGGTTTCTTAACATTCTCGCTGAGCTGTCTATGTTCTTTTTAAGTTGAAAAACTTTGTCTTTGTTGTCTGAAATTCTATCTTCTAAGTGTTCTACTCTGCTGCTAATACTCTCATTTGAGTTTTTAATTTGGTTTATTGTTTCCTGCATTTCCAGGATTTTTGTTTGTTTGTTTGTTTTTTATAACCTCTATCTCCCTATAGAGTTGATCTTTTGCTTCTTGGATTTGTTTATGTAATTCATTGTCAAAGTGATTTTTCATTGTCTGATTTTGATGTATAATGTCTTCCTTGAGACTCCAGATCATCTGAAGCATGTATATCCTGAACTCTTTGTCTGACATTCCATCAGCTGCAGATATTACTTCATCTAATGTTGAATTGACCTGTATTGTTGGTGGTCCTTTCTTTCCTTGTCTTTTCATACTGCTCATGATTCTTTCTAGCTTTGTGAAACTGTTGTGCTAATGTTTTTCCCTTTATATATTTGTATTGTTCTTGTATAGCTCCAAAATCCCTCTTTTGCAGAGAAATAAGATGTTAACAGATCCCAATATCAACAGTACATTATCTAGGCACAAGTTTTCATTACTAATACATTTATAGTTAGATTCTAAGACTATAGATATTGGTTTTAATTATTACTTAAGAATATATTTCTTAGTTTCATAAAAGGCATACCATATCTGGTGGCATATAGAAAACTTAATTTCAGATGAAGGATGTTATACTTAGAGGGAAAGGAGTGAGGGTATGAGGTTAAACTAACTTAGCACCTTTGGAGAACTCTAACCATTAGACTGGTAATTTATGGAAGAATGTATATATTAAACCTTCTATCTATTTAGATAGTTACCCTATGTATAGATAGCAAAAGTTAGGAGATTGAAAGTGGGATAGAGAGAATACGAATTAAATTAAAAAAAAATAACAAGGAAGAAAATAGAAATAAGAGAAGGGAAAGGGAAGTAAGATAGAAATAAAGAAAAAAATGGGGGGGGTGGGGTATATGCAATTCCTCTATATTATATTACTTTGGTAATTCGGTTGTTCATGTACAGTTCTTGATTTCATATATGCTGAAGTTGTGGAAGAGAGAGAAGAAAAGAGAAAGAGAGCAAAAAAAAAGTCTCTCAGAACACTGTTTTCCTTGCTTCCAGTAGGTGGCGTTGTCTATGTCTAGCTTGAGCCTTTGTATTCAGGGTGGTGGGTATAGCCAGTGTGAAAGGAAGTGAGCTTCCACCTGTATCTTCCCTCCTTTAGTCTCTGAGGTAGAAACCAGGTGCCTGTACAGTTATTGTTTTGCGTTGATAGTTACAACCCCCAAAAGCTTGTGGGAAATAATTTGAGTTATCGCAGCAAAGGGTGGGGGAGTTGGAAACCGGGTACCTGGATCAGCCGCAGAACCATGCTGGTAGCCATTCCACCTTTGATGGGTTTTAAGGGTTGATGGGCTTCCTCTGGACTAGCACTGGGGGGAGGGCCGGACTTCCTCCTCCGGTCTGGCTGTGCGCCTTGTGCATCTTCCTCCTCCGGTCTGGCTGGGCGCCTGGTGCGTCTTCCTCCTCCGGTCTGGCTGATACTGTGGTTTTGAAACAAGAGCATGTTAATTCTGGGCTACATACCCAGCCATGTTTTAAAATTTTAAAACAGGTTTTTCTATTTGTCTAATTGGTCTAACTAAGTTGCTGATGTTTACCTTGAAATTGCAATCTTATTGACTTAGCCACTTGAGTCTCTGGAATTAATATGCATGTATCATTGCACCCAGAGAGAAAAAAAAATACTTTAAAGTCTCATCCAGTTTTTGGTATAACAATTGAAATTACCAAGTTCATTTGAAATATAATATGGTATAGTAACTGGTAATACTGCAAAAATGTAACTGATAATAATGGGAAAGGGGGAAGTTGTCATTGAACAGGAAGCTAAAATTTTATATATAAATACAACTCACAATACTGGGGCACAAATTTAAAATCACACTCAGCAACTGTATGAAAATATAAAAATAAAAATAAAAAAGATACATACCAGGTATGTAGTTAAGTGGTACAGTACCTCTGGCTCAATCCACAATACCACAATCTCCAAAAAGAAAGAGAATGAATTCTGGAGGAAAGAAAAACTGAGATACGTATAGAGTATCTCACCCCCCTTCTGGAGGAAAAAATACATGGATTTGTGATTGTAATGATCTCCCCACTCCAGAATCCACAAAACAATCTGCTAAGATTCAGAAATATTTCCACAAATGTTTTCACATGGAATTTAAGGTAGGGGCTGAAGATATTCTATAGGATACTATAGAACTTTCAGGGTCTTCTGTTTATATATGGTCCAGTTGACTGACCAGTGGAAATTCATGGCTAACCCTTGTCAGAAGACACAGGACTGCAGAAACCAAAGATTACACCAGGGATTCTAGCCAACCATTGCAAGTTCCCACCATAGTCAGTGCAGCCAGTTTCAACAAGACTCACCATCCAGTCTCAGGATTTCACTGCATACTCATCATTTACTCTATTTTTAGGAACCACGTTTCCTCTCTATAAATCACAAAGTACCTATACAGAAGAAAAAATCAGGTTCGCTGAACATAAGTGAGGGAGCCTAGAAGTGGATACCCACTCTGGCAGAATTCACACCAGATGGTCAAAACTTGCTTCTCTTTGCTGAATATGTGTAGATTGGACAATGCTTATATAAGGGCTCCTAATTGGACACAACTTATGTCTTCATAGTCTCAATCTGAGCCTAGTGAATTTTTTGAAAGATAGGAGACAACCTCAAATCCAGAAATAAATGATGTCAAAATTCTAGGGTCTTGTCTGTATGTTTGTTTGCTTGTTTGTTTATTTATTTATTTATTTTCTTTTGAGCCTCTGGGAATTGAAATCCAGATCCTCAGGCTGCAGCGAATTTAAGGCAAGGTATTCTTGGAGAAGTAAAATCCAGCCAATCCAGAAAAGCATTTGCATTTAAACTTGCATATGAGGCCTTTTAAATTTGTAGATTATATATGTAAATACATTATTTATGGATGGAAATAAGACAGTGACAATCCCATAAAATTTCAGTTAACTTCTCTTGTATGAAAACAGATTGAACATTAAAATTATATAAGGTGGAAAGATTATTTTTTTAGAATTCATATAAAAATAGTAAAAATTGAATTTTATAGTATAACCAAAAATTTCCACTATGTGAAAATTTCCATTATGTATTTAAAATATTACTAATAAAGTATAGGTATTTTTGAAACAGCACCCTCAAAACTATGTCAAGACTCCAGAAAATCTCAGTTCACAGAACCATATTTGAGAGTTATGCTTGTCCTGAGTTCAGGAAGATTAAGGACATGATCACTTCTTTTTATGCTACAGGTGAAAAATACATTTTTTTTACCAATATTTCTCTGGAGACATAAAAAACTAGAGAGAAACTGCCCTGTGTGAGGGCAAGGAGATTTAACCAGAAAGTGTTTGGGGGGCGTGTGTGTGTGTAATATATATATATATATTCCCCAGATCCAAAGATTTGAGTCTATTATTTAAATTGATTAATGGTGTATTCCTTATTTTATGACTTTGCCTTAGACTCAATGGCCTGTCTATAACATTTTCTTTTTCTTCCTAAAATGAAATCCTGTTAAGAAACTGGGCTTGAAATGAAGATGAATTGTGTTGCTATCATGATGTCATACACCTCTAATCCCAGGTAAGCGATTTGAAATTTTGCTTCTTAAGAATACTATTAAAGCACAGGAAATAGAAACAAGAGTCACTAGATGGGATGAATTCAAACTGAAAAAATTTTTCTCAGCAAATAAAACAATCAGTGAAGCGAAAAGTGATATCAGAGAATAGGAGCAAATATTTACCACATGCACATCAAATAAAAACATAATTTTCAGGATATATAAAGAACTTAAAAAAACTCAATACCAAAAAACAAATTTTCAAATCAATAAATGAAATGGGCTAAAGAACTGAAGATATACACTTCTTAGAACATAAACAATCAATCATTCAATAAAAAATGTTCAAAATCTTTAGCAATTAAAGAATTGCAAATCAAAACTACTCCAAAATTTAACCTTAGTCCAATCAGAATTGCAGTTATTAAAAATACAAGTAAAAATATATGTTGGTGAGGATGTGAGGAAAAAGGCCCACTTTTGCACTGTTGGTAAGACTCTAAATTGGTGACACTGACCTGGAAAAAAAATAAGAAGATTCCTTAGAAAACTTGGAAAGAAACCAAAATTTACCCTGCTATCGCACTGCTCAGTTTAGACCAACAAGAGCTAAAAACAGCATAATATAGAGGCATATCCACATCAATGTTCATAGCAAAACAATTCACATTAGGTAAACTATAGAACAAATCTATATGCTCTTCAATGGATGAATGGATAAAGAAAATATGGTCCATTTACACAGGGAAATATTACTGAGCATTAAAAGAGAATAAAATTATGGAATTGGGAAGTAAGTGGATGGAGTTGGAGAATATAATGTAAAGGCAAGTAAGCCAATCCCCTTAAACCAAAGACCTAATATTTTCTCTGTTAAGTGGATGATGATCCACAACGAGGGAAGTTGAAGGTAGCATGAAAAAAATAAAGAAACTTTGAATAAGACAAAGGGGAGGGAGATGATGGGAGATGGTATAGAGGTAGGTAAGATGGTGGAATGAGATGAAAATCTTGTTGTACACAAACTAGAGTTACATGGGTTTTTTAACTATACATTCTGTAGAAGAAAAATAAAATTTTGTGCTCCATTTGTGTACTGTGAAGTGAAATGCATTCTGCTCTATTAGCAAGTTAGAAAAAATTAATAAATTAATTGATTTTTAAAAATTCAAGAAAGAGACTTGCCTTTCCCTAGATCTATATATAGACATATGTGCATATATATGCATATATTCTATATATTACATGCACATAATTAATGTATATAATTTATGAACAAATTTTTTCATATTTTTATCATTTTTAAAAAATAAATGACAACAGATGCAGAACAATTCTTATTCTATGTATAGAACACAATTTTTCATATCTCTGGTTGTATATAAAGTATGGTGATACAAATTTGTGTCTTGGTACATGTGCTTTTGATGATTGTCTCTGTCACATTCCACCATTCTTGGTAATACCCTGCCCCCTTTCTTTTTCTCCCACCCCTCTTCTTTATTCAGAACCCATCTATTTCTCTCATGCTCCCCCTCCCTACCCCATTATGAGTCGGCCTCCTTATATTTGGCATTTTTCTTTTAAATTGGCTAACATCGCTTAGCATTATCTTTTCCAATGCTATCCATTTACACGCAAATGCAAGATATAATTATATACCTAGAAGACTCAAAAAGTTCCACCAGAAAACTTCTAGAGCTAGTAAATAAATTTAGCAAAGTAGCAGGATATAAAATCAACACCCATAAATCAAAGGCATTTCTGTATATGAGTGAAAAATCTTCTGAGAAAGAAATGAAGAAAACTACCCCGTTTACAATAACTTCAAAACAAAGAGACTTGGGAATAGACTTAATGAACGAGGTGAAGGGTCTATACAAGGAAAAATACAGAACTCTAAAGAAAAAAATTAAAAAAGACTTTAGAAGATGGAAAGATCTACTTTGCTCATGAATAGTCAAAATTAATATTATGAAAATGACAATGCTACCAAAAGCACTATACAGATTTAAGGCAATTCTGATCAAAATCCTAATGACATTCCTTATAGAAATAGAAAAAGCAGCCATGAATTTTTTCTGGAAAAATAAGAGACCAAGAATAGCTAAAGCAATCCTTAGCAGAAAGAGTGAAGCAGGTGGCATCACGATATCATACCTTAAACTCTACTACAGAGCAATGGTAACAAAAACATCATTGCATTTGCAAAAAAAAAAAAAAAAAAAAAAAAAAAGACTGCAGATGAATGGTACAGAATAGAGGTCACAGAGACTTACCCACGAAATTATAATTATTACATATTAGACAAAGATGTCAAAACATGCACTGGAGAAAAGATAGCCTCTTCAACAAACCACTCTCTCTCACCATGCACAAAACTGAACTCCAAGTGAATCAAGAACCTAGGAATTAAACCAGATACTCTGTGTCTAATGGAATAAAACACAGGCTCTAATCTTCATCATGTGAGATTAGGCCTCAATTTTTTAAATAAGACACTGATAGCACAATAATTAAAACAAATAATCAATAAATGGAATAGAATCAAAATAAAAAGTTTATTCTCAGCAAAGGAAACAATCTGTGAGGTGAAGACTGAGCCTACATTGTAGTAGGAATATTATACCCCTCACACATCAGATAGAGCACTAATCTCTAGGGTAAATAAATAACTCAAAAAACTAAGCAAGTAATGATGATGATGATGATAATAATAATAATAATAATAATAATAATAATAATAACCCAATTGAGAAATGGTCCAAGGATCTGAACAGAGAGTTCTTAGAAGAGAATATGCAATCAATCAACTTTTTTTTTATATATCTGATTGGTTATGGTCCTCCCTTTTCAGGACCAAGAACAGTTCTGGTTCAGTTTCTAAGGAAGGAAAACACAAGGAAGAAGTATTCTCAACTCTCCTTTATGAATTATCAAATACAATAATCTGTGTCATTTTCTAAACATAGCTGGACATGGGAAATATAGATTTGGAGCAGAGAACATTTTTGTTAGAAACACAGCATAAAAGAAAAAAAAAACATAATTATTTTTACCACATTGAACCACAAGAGAAATGGAACCTAGAATTCAGAAAAGAAAGATTTAAATTTTTATACTTGGGAATGTGGATGACATAGATGCCTAAAATGAAAAAGTTATTATAAGCTTTTGAAAGAAAATTTATGTGAGTGGCAGATAATATTTAACCAATTAGTATCTGCACAGTGTCTTCCAGGGGCTTTGTCAGCTGTGCACTACAGAAAATAAAGGTATTTATAGCCTCCATGAAGAGCATTATTCATCTGTGCCCTCTAAAATTATTCCTTTCATACAGATGAAAAAACATGGGTATCTAGATACTAAATGACAATTCAGCATCCCACAAAAAACTACCCAAACACAGAACTGTATGAAATTTCTTCAAAGACAATCAATGTATTATTAGCTACTAACACAAGGATGTCCATCTGGGGAAATATTATTTTCTCTCCATTTTGAAGAGAGTGCATTGAGAATACATTTCAGGGGCAACACAAATACTTTTTTTTCCTTTCATGTTCAGATACTATTCAGAAACAGATCTCTAAAGACAGATTTCTTAGAAGGGTAATGCCTAGATATTACAAAATAAAAAGAAACACATCAGTGGCCCTGAGTGACTCAGCAAGGAAATATATCTAAGGTTATCAGAAACTGAAAAGAAAACAAGTAACTATTTCTAAAAATAAATATTTTCATTAGTTGCTACCTCCACAACTTATCATTAAGTAAACAATAAATTATGTATGAATATTTTTTAGGATTGGCCAAATTTCATTCCGTATGATTTTATATTAAACCCCCAAATCCATATAATAGAATTCATGATTTACTGACAGAAATATTCTAGAAGAAAATTCTTTAAGGAGTGGATATTTAGTAAATCTGTCATTTAACAATTTAATTACTATATGATTTTAGGAAATTTACTAATTTTCCTGCAGCCATAGACATATTTCTTATTTTTTCCCTTATTAATTTCCAAAGATAAGCCCTAGAATCCACTTTAAATAACCTACACTTACAATCACACAAGAAACCTATAATAAATGATGAGGAAAGCAAAAAGGCAATTTTAAAAAATAATTTAAACCTTTTTATTTTTCTTGAAATCAAACTCTAGCTGCATTTTTGATCCATTTTCTCATCTTTTAAGCCAAAAAGATATAAAGGCAAGACGTTTGAACTGCAAATTTATACATGAGATATGTTTATTAACTATAAAAATTCAAAATCTTTACAAATTAAAGAAATGCAAAATAAAAACTCATCATGGGAAAAATAAGTAATATTGATGAATCATTTCAAATAGTCATTTGAAAATAATTATTTAAACTCAAAAGAAGTTTAAATTAGCATCTATTTGTGAAAACTATTTTACTGTTGAATATACATGATACTCCCCTCACAGAGACTTACTGATATTAGAGCATATGGGACCATGATAACATATAAGTATGCAATGGTACTCATCCAAACACTTGAAGCCCAAGGGCATGGCTCAATACAATACATATTTTGGAAGAGATAAATAGTAATATGTAGGAAAAATGGTAACTAGGGCCAGTCAGAGTTCATAAAATATCCAGTCTGAAACACAGCATAAAACACTATGTATAAATTTTACATAGGTGCCTTATTCAAGTGGTATTTCACATGTATACATTTTTAGAAACAAATATGTAAAACTTATGAGAAAATAAAATCATGAAAAGCACATAAGACTAAATTATACATCTGATGTACAGATGATAAAACTCATCATTGTAAAGGTGATAATTTTCCCCAAATTAACCCACAATATATCTCACAAAAATTGCTATGTGCGAATATGAATATATCACAGTGAAGTCTATTTTTATGTGTATTCTATAAAGCAATAGTTTTAAAAAAACTATAAATAAATATGCGATAAAAGAAAGTATGAGAATAGAGAAAGGGGAAGTACTGGATACTTAAGGTGGAGAAAATTATATTTCATATTTTATGGTTATGTCAAAAAAACCTATTAAATACAACAATAATGCAACAATAATAAAGAAAACAACAAGCTTCACTTTAAATGAAATAAGAAAGCAAAGCATACATTTTTAAAATTCATCTACAAAATTATAAGTAACTTTAGCCAAAACTCTTTTCAATTATAAGAGAAAAAATAAAGAACTTATCATGACCAAGTATTCATATATATTGTGAAATTATAATATTACAATAATCATCAAAGAATCACAATATAAATAAGATCCCCATATGAATACATATGTATGCAAAAACAGTATGCTTTATTGCAATAGCAAAGTATAGATAAATCAAACCATAACAAAAATAATCTCAGCAATTTAGCTAGGATCTTTCTCAAAATAAATTTAAACCTGTTAGGAATGTTTACTGGTGAAAAGTCCTTGTTTCCCCAGTGCTGAAGTATAACACCAGAGAAGTACACCAAGGCAAGTTTAGAGTGGAAAATAGAAGCTTTATTAAAGAACAGTAGAAAAGAGTTCTCCCCAGAGGAAAAAGGGGACTCAAGAGGTAGAATTCATGGAAGGGTTTTTTTGTTTGTTTGTTTTTTGTTTTTTAAGCTAAGGTCTTTTTAGCTTTTTTATAGCTAAAGTCTTCCTTCAGCTATCACGCACTCTTGTCAAATTGCTGTCCTTTGTTCTGTTATCTTGCAGTGATGAAATGTAGGTGGGAAGGCCCAAAGTGTGGAGAACAGGTGGACTGAAGGAGTAATCTGGGCAGGAAGGGCTTTTGGATTACCATCTCCATGTTTGCTGTGAGCTGCTTCATTAAAATTTCCTTGGGATGGGCTTAGGGCTTTGGGGACATTTTCAATTCCCCTTTTCCTTGATTCCATTCTCAATATCGTGTTCATTCTTGATTTTACTGGATATTAGACCCAATTTACCTAATTACACTAGCTACCTATCTGTAAATCTGGCTTCACTACAAAGGATACGGCTAAGTAGTAGAGTATCCCTCAGTTCACCTAACTTTAACCAAATAATAATAATGAAAAAAGTAAAAATAAAAGAATGTAAAATGAAAATTAGCTAGCTCAAAAGGACATTATGTACCCCAAAATGACAGATCCTCTCCTTCATGAAAATGTCCCTTGGAGATTTGATTTTGATAATTATTCCACCTGTCAATCTCCAGCATCTGGGCTGCAGAAACACACATGCCACATAGTATTTTATGCAGATGTTGAGGATGCCCTTTGAGCATAAGGAAAGCAGCAAAGAGTCTCTGCCACTGATATGTTCCCAATCTGCTTGGCCTGTATGACTGAGGACATAGTGGCCCAGTGGAGGACTTAAGCCTGCAAACTTCAGAGACTGTGCAGAGTACCAATCTGCTAGCTCCTGTTTTCAACACAGCCAAATTTGTGGTTCCAATAGTCATTCTCCCACAGCCTCCCTCACTAGGCCAATGCACACTCACCATTGCCTGGTTCTCAGGAGTAGGGCTATTTGGGATTCTCAGTTCCTGCACAGCAGAACAACCTGTGACTCTGAAGTGTGAGACTACAAATGGCAAAAATGGAGGACTCAGGAGATAAGAAGTGAAAGCCCACCCTCCTCCTCCTGGATGACACACAGGATTGGACAGTTCCCACAAAATGCTCTTGATTGGAAGGGGCTTCGGATCATGAACATTGAATCTGAGAGAAGTGAGCCTTTTTTTGAGTGACAGGGAATATTATCCAATCCAGGAATGAATAAGGGCTAGAATCTCAGGTCATTGCGTGCTGCGTTTTTTTTTTTTTTTTTTTTTTTTAATCTGAGAAATGTAACCCAGAGTCTCATGCTGTGGTTATATTAAGGCAAGGTTTTTTTTTCCATAAGTGGGAACTAACCCAACCAACAGAACATTTTCATTTTAACCTACATATCAGGTCATTTCAGTTTATCAATTATTTATGCTTAAATATTATTTAGGAATTAATATAAAATAATGACAATAGCTATCAAATTTTATTTAAATTTTTTTATCTCTTTTGTTTTTAAGTGACGGATTGAACATTGAACTGGAAGAAACCCCCTGAAGTAAAAATGCCCAATAAAAACAAAATATAAGGGGCTGGGATTGTGGCTCAGCAGTAGAGTGCTCACCTCCCATGTGAAAGACCCTGGGTTCAATCCTCAGTACTACATAAATATAAATAAGTGAAATAAAGGTATTGTGCCCAGCTACAGCTAAAAAAAATACATTAAAAAAAACACCATAAAGTACAAGGTGAAAAACCAGCCTCTACCTCAGAGCAAAGAATGTCCAAGGAAGGGGGCATGACTCTTGTCCTTGGAAAGACACACAGAGCACTCCTATGGGTATGGGCATACCCATCCTGCTGAGTTGTTTATCTACAAATAACAGGAGCGATCTGCTGTGCCTGGTGTCCCTGACTCAGTCAGGCTAGGTGGGGACCCATAGCAATCCCCAAGCTGCTACGAATCAGCATGAGACAGGGAAAATACCTGGGATGCTAGATGACCCTTCCAGTAGTTTATGGTGGTTGTTAACATTTTGAGAAACCATAAATTTTAGCACATACTCCCCTTGTGGCCTAAGCCAATCAGTTCAAATGAATCCCCCTCTTGTAATAATCAATCACCCTTACCCAACTTCTTCCCACCAGTGAATGTGCTAATCATGTTTTAGAGTTGGTAATGATTTTTCCAAGGTGTGTGATGATTTGCTAAGAGATACTATGATGTTTGTGGGGTACCTGCCTTCCCCAAAGAGTGTATAATACTGCTGCAAACCCTGGGCTCAGGACCTCTAAGCCACCAATTGCTGTGTGTGGGTGGGGACTGAGCTAGCTTGCAATAAACACCTGTTTGCTGCTTACTTCGATCTTGGCCTCTGGTGGTCTTTTTGGGGTCCCACATTTAAGCTTAGCAGTCTCTCCTGAAACCCATGGGAAAAGAAGACAGTACTCCAGTTGTCTAGGACTGCAGTTTTATAGCACAAAAAGTTGCAAAAGTGGGGTGTCTTGAGAACTTACACAGATAACAGGATTTTGACAAGCACAATACAAAGGCAGGTAGTAGGTTAATTGTCTAAATGATTCAGCACTTAGGGAGTCAGTTTAGATCATAACATCAAAATTTATGATGCACCACCAAAATTTCAGAGTGAGTTTTTAATTTGGTCAGAAAAAGCCAGAATTTATGAGTCATCACTGAAGTTTCATGGAGGGTAGTTGTCTCATCAGGGAAAACCAGAGATGAGTGAGTTCAAGGCACTGGCGGGTATTTCAAGTAAGTTTACAAATCACAGTAATTTATAATGAAGCAGAAATTAACTTTTCATGCCTTTGTGATGAGATTGCTCCCAATCTGAAAGGAAATTATGCTGGATTTTTCACTTGCTAGAGCCATAGCTTTTAAAGTATAGGTTTCATACTTTAACAAGTATGAGCATTAAATTATTAACATTAATTACTACTAATTTTTTAAATGACCGAGTAAAATAGGAACTACGATATTTGTTATTAAATGCACAGAAATTTTGATTCATATATTGATAATGTAAACATGTAAAATTTTGACAATGATATAAAGATATTTAATATAAGCGCCTCAATACTTTAAGTCCTCATGTTCAGTGGGTCAGTCCTTCAATAATTTTTTTTTCATTTTTTATGTCATTTTGAATTACACTTCTGCAAATGTTGTAATGTATACAAATTTAAGATTTTGTATTTTGTAAAGTAGAAAAATATCAGATTTGGGCTCCTCTCAGGATTTTAAAACTTATAAGCCATGTGAGACATCTTAGCCCTTTTTTTTTCATATTTGCACACAGTCCAATTCTAGAGAGTTGGAGATATAATCTACTGTCCTGAGCAAAAGAGAAATTGCCTTAGGCTATTTCTAAAGCTTTTAACTTTTCTAACTTTTCAGAATTTTTGGTAATTTGAGAAAAAAAAATATTTATTTTAAGAAATGAATTGTTTCAAATTAATTATTTATATTTCCTGCATTATTTTTCACTTTCATTGTTTTTTTAGAAGAACTAACAGAACAGAATTAGAAAAGTGTTCCATGTAAATTTAAAGGTATGTTTCTAATGATCAAGATAGAAAGCAGAAGCAAAATATCATCTAGTTTGATGGTTCTGCCTCAAACTAGAGAGTTACTTATTTATTTCTGCTATTATTCACTAGGTTTCTGAGGTTGCAGAAATCACCAACCAACAAAGAAAAAGTCATTTTAGTTTGTTTCTCACAACCAATTCAAGTTAAAATACACTAATATCACTGTAGTTTCAGACCAAAGTGTGTTTCTATATAATAAAAATATGTATTTATAAATATATAAATAAATATAAAATATAACATAATATTAGATAGATTTTTTTTCCTGGATAATCATCTTGTACATATTTCCCTTTAGACACAGTTCTGGGAACAAAGTGTCACAAATAAGACATGGATCCTAAATTGTTACACAGAGTAATTAAGGCACATACTAAGAACTTGGTATAGAACTTGGCATAGAGACATAAATAACTAGAGAACACCATAGAAAATTACACTTAAATGCTAAGCAGCAAATTCATACTCTTTGAGTACATGAAGAGACAAGTTATCATAGCAAATTTTATAACTCAGTTGCTGCTAATATACAGAGATAGAGATATTTATTAAGAGATGGTTTTATGCAAATTTTGGTTTAAAAGGGAAAGATCAAATAATGTAGATGACTTAAACATGAACAATAATATTTCTCTGCATTTGGTAGCTTTTTTGCAGATATATGAATTATAATTAATTCCAACCAGTAAAATGCAAAAATAGTGTAAAGACAAAACTTCCATTTCTATCCAAATGTTTTTTCCTGACACAAAGACTGATTCTTTGAACCATTTCTGTAGATATGGGTTTTTTTTGTAATAAATATTTTGGTGATTTTTTAGCATATTACTTAATATACTTATGCTTCAAATTTTCTCTTTTGTCCTATTTTACTACCTCCAATCTGAAAGAAAAATTTCTAACTCCTAAACTCCCTTCATATTTGAGCTATCTTTTAATTTTTAAGGTTTTATCATTTCTATAATGAATACCGTGCTTTCAGTAAAGAATGACTATTATTATGCACCTGGGTCATTTACAGTAGTTTTGTTGTGTTCTTTGGTTTTATTTACATTGAAGTTAAAAAAAAAGGTAAATGTTGAACCGAAACTCAAAGAAAAAACCACCAACTCCAATTTTAAAACAAATTAAATCAAGATTGTGTTGTGTACACAAAAACTGGCCAGGACTGTCTCTTACAAGACCCCATGCTAGAGATCATCCCCCTGATCTTCAGGAAAAGGTTCTTACAGCACAAAAAGTTACAAAGGAGGTGGATGTCTAGGGTACTTACAGCTAACAAGATTTTGACAATCATAATACAAAGGCAGATAGCAGGCTAAGGATCTACATGGCTAACATTTCAAGGTAGGGAATAAATTCAGCTCCAGACATTAGAATTTATGAGCTGCCACTGAGATTTAGAGAAAATTGTTATTTTGTCAGTGGGAGCCAGGATTTATGAGTCACCAGTAAGGTTTTAGAGAGGTTTGTTATCTGGTAAGGGATAGCCAGGCATAGGTAAATTCAAAACACAGGCAGAAATTCCAAGCAAGTTGAAAACATCAAAATATTTTCAGGCCAAAGAGAAATTTTATTTTTCTTATACAAAACAAAAATAAACTTTTTATCCCTAAAAACTATTTTCTCTTTCTAAATTGCTATTAATGTCTCCCACAATTATAGGGTTCTGGATTTTCTCAGTTACTACTTTATCATTACCTTCAACCTACAATGCATGAGGCACATTGAATTTTTCCTCATACTCATGTACTTATCACTTGTTTTTTCTATAGAAATGCATTTGTATACGAGTATGTTTTTCCCGCATTTCCAAGATTCTGCCATGAAAATTTCTGTGATATCACTTCCCTGAAATGAGTTTTCATTATTTCATGTCAGTTCATCTAAGTATTCCATATCATGTGTCAGAAAAGATGAGAAAACTCTAAGGCCTTTCTTATTTGACTATTTATAAACTATAATTAAAGGTCTAACTCAGTACCTCATCAGAACTTAAGTCTCATTCACCTTTCTCATTCATATTGCTTTATTTTTTTAAGTAGGTAGCAGAAATTTTATTTTGAAGAAGAGTAAATGATTTAAAGCCATTCAATGTACTTTAGAGGATCCCAAAAACCTATGGTTGTAGTTTTTAAACAACCTTATCACTGAAAGATCTGAATTACACTCCAGGTTGGACACTGATACTATGCTTCCATGGGAAATGGTTTTTTGGTTATGAATATTGTCCTTTCCCTTTCCCCTATAGTAATCTAAATGTGTGGATTGTGTGAACTTTTAGAATCATTATTTTCAACACACTTAGCATGGACCCATTTGATAATAGGAGACATACATATTCTGAAATAAAAAGACCCTTCACCAAGCCCTAAAGAAGTGATAAAATATTCTCTGGAAAAAAACAACAGTCCTCCATTAGATCATTTTTAAAAAATACTAAGAATAAGTTTAGTTACTAATACATTACTGTACTAGGAAAAGTTATATAAATGCAATTTTACTTTTTAAAGTAGTTTCTGATTACTACAAAGAGAGTATAAAAAGCTGGGTACATGGGATGGAGTTGTGTCTCAGTGGTAGACTACTTTGCTAGCAGGTGCAAAGCATTGAGTTTGATTCTCAGCAATACATATAAAAAAATCTTTTTTGCCAGGGGGTTCATTTTTTAAATACATGACAGTGGAATGCATCACAATTCTTATTACACATATAAAACAATTTTTCATACCTCTGTATATAAAGTATGTTCACAACAATTACTGCCTTAATATATGTACTTTAGATAATTGTCTCTATTGCATTCCACAATTCTTGCTAATCTTTACACAACACTCCTACACTGGAAAATTCACATAAACTTGCCTCAGGAATTTAATGCATTAATCAAATAGATTTTCTGCAGCCTATTCAATGCTGTTGGAATGGCTATTATAAAAATCTAAAATTGTCATGTATGGTGGAATATGCCTAAAATTCTAGAAGCTATGAAAAATGATGCAGGAGAATTGTTAGTTCAAAGACAGCCTCATTGACATAACAAGGCTACAATCAACTTAGTGACAGCCTGTCTCAAAATATAACATAAAAAATAATGTGGATGTGTATCAGTGGTATGCACCCCTGTTTTCAATACTCAGCACCAAACCAAACAAAACCAAGCAAATATCTCATAATTAATAGGGATTCCAGGCTATACAAATATGTAAAAATATTGGTGACAATATAAATTTAATAAATATATTTTTTGTAAAAGTGTTAAGGTTCTTTAAAAGCTCAAAATAAAAATACCACATAATCCACCAGTAATAATTTGGGGTAGCAGTGCAAAGTTGTAACTGCCTGTACTCCCAGTGGCTTAGGAGGATAAGAGGTAGAAAACTAGGGGTTTATTCTCAAGTTAAAGTTCAGCCTCAAGAACTTGGCAAGGTCCTAAGAAACTCAGTAAAGCCCTTTCTCATAAATACATAAATAAATAAAAGTGTTGGAGACTGGGTATGTAGCACACTGGTAAAGTGCCCTGTGGTTAATCTCCAGTGTTTATATAAATAAAAAGAAATAAATAATAATTCTTGGTAAAAAAAAAAAATATCATACGATCCACTAATAATTACTCTGGATACATATGTAAAGGAATTGGAATACTTTTGCTAAATATATTGCCACATGTCTATTTTCATTGTATCTTTATTTATAGTATCTAATAAAAGGAAACAAATGAAGTACCTTTTAGATAGAAAGTATAATAGAAAATGCCTTCCAGCTGCAAAGCATCCAATTAGTCTATTCCTTCAGAAGCTACACACTTAAAATTCAAACTGGTCCCTAGAAGGCAAGACTCAGATAGTGGTGTCTTCTAAATACTCCAAAAAAATTTGGAATCTCTGGGAACCTTGTTTCAGATATTCTAAAACTCAGAACTAGGTCATATGGGAGGTCAGAATAAGAACACAGCACATAGTAAATACTTTAATGGGAAATTTTAATTCAGATATTGTCATAACCGAAAGCAGTGTTGGAGATAAAAAATAGATTCTTTGTTTCACTGGTCTTGGTTATAGATTCAATCCAAAAATATATTAGAAAAAAGTTAAAGCTACTGGTTAAAATTTATGTAAAACAGGTATTAAATACATACCAGGGGCTGAGTATGTTGGTGCAGGCCTGTAATCCCAGTTGCTGAAGAGGCGGAGGAAGAAGGATCAAAAGTTCAAAGCCAGCCTCAGCAAAAGCTAGGTGCTAAGAAACTCAGTGAGACCCTATCTTTAAATAAAGTTAAAAAATAAAATAAAATAAAATAACCCTGGGGTTGTGTCTTAGTAGTCCAGTGTTCCTGAGTTCAATCTTCAATATCCCCCTAAAAAATGTAGCAGGGGGCTGGGGCTGGAGCTCAGTGGTAGCTCACTTGTCTGGCACATGTGAGGCACTGGATTCGATTATCAGCTACATATATAAATAAAATATAGGTCTATCAACAACTAAAAATATATTTTTAAAATAGTATACCAAGTTATTAACATGGACTTTGATCTAATTTGCTGTGTAAGGCCCTTGAGATTGAATTTGGCCATGCATGGTGGTGCATGCCTGTAATACCAGCTGTTCACAAGACTGAGACAGAAGGATCATGATTGAAAACCAGTCTCAACAATGGTGAGGCACTAAGCAACTCAGTGAAACCCTGTCTGTAAGTAAAATACAAAATAGGGGTAGGGATGTGGCTCAGTGGTAGAGTGCCCCTGACTTAAATCCCTGGTCTTCCTCCCCCCAAAATGGGGCTGAGTAAATAGCTCAGTTGTAGAGTGCTTGCCTTCTAAGCATGAGGCCCTGGGGTCAATCCCCAGTAGAGAGAGAGAGAGAGAGATTGAACTTGCATGTAATTGAAATTCAAGTTAGTCCCACTTTTATTTTTTTCTGCCACACCAGAATAAAAGAGTTTCCTGAAAAGTTTGGAATGCTTCTGTGGATTATTTATTTATTTTTATTTATTTATTTATTTTTATGTGGTGCTAAGAATCGAACCCATGGCCTTGCATGTGCTAGGTGAGCGCTCTACAGCTGAGCCAAAATCTCAGGCCCTTCTGTGGGTTATTTTAATTAAATGGTCTAACAATAAATAAACAAACAAATATATAAATAAACCCTCAATTGAGGACCCATTACAGTTTTTAAAAATCCTTAATTGGGACACATAAACCTCATTTAGGAGACATTCATTCTTTTCAATATCACCTAATTTTATTCTGCTTTCTTCTCATGTGAAAATCTCAGAATGATAAATTAAAATCTTTTAAAAATGCCCTCCAGTTCTTGAAGAAAAATATTATAAATGATGCATACATTTAAAATAAAACATAAGAAAATAATGATTGAAAATGCTGAAAATGGAGTTTTTTTATGAACCAAAATTTCTTAGTTTGCCAATTGCATCTGGGTGTTTGTCTCATGAATTTTGAAGAAAAAAAATCTATTTAAGTAACAAGAAATAGAACTCCCATCATGTGGTATGAGGAATGATACCAAAAAACAAAACAAAACAAAACAAAACAACAACTCAGTGTGCCATCTTAGATGTTTCCTGATGGTTTTGGGTAGAACATGGAGCAAAATGCATTTAGAATAGGCTTTGGAAAAGGCATGCTGACTACCATATGGGTTCACTTTCATCCTTTCAGTGACACATCATTTTTTCTTCAAATTCAATCTGGGACAAAGGACATTGTTGCAGGTGTCCCCACAAGTGGGCTTCAAGGTCTTTTATATTTGAAATAGGCCTTAACGTTGCCCATTAACATATCTTCCAGTTAGCCTCCAGGTGTTGTTGAGTGAGGCCAATTATCTCGATTACATGGTCATTATAGGATCTATTCTATTTTATACTTATTCACTGTGAACAGAGAACCCTAGATTTGGACATGTGAACAGAGAGCTAGAAAACTAGGGGTTTATTCTGAGACCTATGAAGAGCTCAGCTGAGGTTCTGGATTTCAAATTTTTGTTCTGGATGTGAGATAATGCTTCCCCTACATTTAAAAATCTCAGGACTCATGAAGAGTTAAAAGCCAGCATCATCAAAGTAATGAGACCCTAAGAAACTCAAAGGGACCCTGTCTCTAAATAAAAATATAAAAAAAGGGGAGGGGATAGGAATCAGTGGATGAATACCTCTGGATTGAATTTCTGGTACCAAAACGAAAACAATTCACACACACACAAACACACATATGCACACACACACACACACACACACACACACACACAAACACTCACACACACACAAAATAATACAAACAAACAAACAAACCCTCATGAGTAACAAGCCCTAAAATCAGCAGCCTCTCTCATGCATGAGTACAACAAATGGATTTGGGATTCTCTCCTGATAATAACTCAGTATTGACAATGCAATCTGGAGACATGCTGGACTCATGGCACATGGAAGCCCACAAAGGGCTTTAGAAAGAAGCTGAAAACACCATACAATTATGGAATAAAATGCCCAGGTTTTCAACTGCTAATCTAAGCCTCACGAAACTAGTCAGAGGCAGGTGAAGGCTAAGCTGCCCCACAGAGATCCTCTGGCCACAAGACTCTGGAGAGGACCATGAGGAGTCCCTAGCCATGACTGCCAGTTTCCACTATTGTCACTCCTGTGAGCTTTAAGCCACCTTCCTACCCAGTCTCAAGATAACAAGGCACACTTATCATTTCCTGACTTTCAGGGTTCTCAGCGTTCTCCCAAAGGTTTGTTTTCAGCTTAGGCATGGCACAGAGACCTGGGCTCTGGATACAGAAGCCTACAAAAAGATTGAAAAAATGGCCGGCTCCAGACACCAAGAGAACAGAAGATTGTGGAAGCCCACCCTCCCATCATAGGCTGCGTGAGAATTGGACAGTTCTCACCTAAGAGAGTGATTGGTCAATGCTTCAGGCACTGCCTCCCACTCCCAAGTGAGTGCAAAATCAAAGTCTGAATGACAGGCTGCTCCATTGTCATTGTTAAAAGATTGCACATCAGAGGTGCTGGGGATGTGGCTCAAGTGGTAACGTGCTCTCCTGGCATGGGTGCGGCCCAGGTTTGATCCTCAGCACCACATAAAAACAAAGATGTTGTTTCTGCTGAAAACTAAAATGTAAAAAAAATATTAAAAAACGATTACAGATCAGGGCTGAGAATATAGTTTAGTCAGTAGAGTGCTTGCTTTGCTTATATAAGGCCATGGATTCAATCTCCTGCACTACACACATACACTCCCACCAAAATAATAATAATAATAAATTAGTAACGGACTTTGAGGACTAGGGTTATGGATCAGTGGTAGAGTGCTTCGCAAGCATGCATGAGGTACTGGGTTGAACACCCAGCAACACATTAAAAAGACAACCAACAAACAAACAAACTACTAATGGTTTTGTGTCCATCTACAACAACAAATATTCAAGGAAAAGTAAAGACTGTGTATTAGACTTGTGCACCCTCACTACAGAACTCATAAACACTTTTTATATATAATTTATGCATATATGTCTTCAGATAGTGTATAAAATTCTCCTGAGATGGCTTTTCAAGTAACTTATATTATAGGTATGCTTCACAACCCTGAAATCCTCCCCACCTCACTTATTTTTATTATTATTATTATTATTATTATTATTATTATTATTATTATTATTATTATTATTATTTGATGACCTGTTAATTGCATTAAATGCCTCTGTATGGGGTTATTTTAAGGCAAAGTTTTCTTCCAATAATAGGACCTAGCCCAGAGAGAAGTGCATTGACACTTATAACTGTTTATAAGGCTAAAGCAATTTGTGAATAAATATGTATATATTTTTATTTATGAAAGTGATATCACAATTACTTTAACATTTTTTAACATTTCTGTTCTTTGTCTCATAAAAAAAAAAAAAACAATTTGAGCTTTAAACTCATTAGCAATGTCCTCATATCCCTTCCCCCAAAAAAGTGACTCACAGGTAAAATTCAAATTATTGAGACTCATAAATTTTGGATCCTTTATTTTAACTAATGAAGTCTATAGCTTTTCTTTTTATTTTCACCTTTAAATTAAGCCCTCTTTTCATAGCTTTCTCATTGTGTAACTGATCTCTAATATTCTGCATATTTTTCCCCAATTATGATCACTTTGGACTATTGATGTCTTGATGTAGGGAATCTCAAAGTGGTAATGCACAAAGCAGGAAATGGATATAGTAAGATGTAAGACTGGTGATTGCTGAGTATGTAGATTTTGCTATAAAAATAAATATTGGTGGACTATATGGGCATAGGGACAAAAAAAGCAATGAAAAAAAGAGAAACTTGAGTAGTAGATGGATTCAGGCTACAAGTCTACAAAGATAGCTTGAATATAGAGGGTAGTGTTTGTGGAAGCAGCAATAAAATTTGGGGGGAAAGAAAAAGGTAATTGTTTTTGTAGTTCCCAAGTTAGAGAGCCAGGTGAATGGGTTTTGTGTTCAACTCTTTCCACCTAGGAGTGTAATTTATAGTTCATAGGGTTTGTCACAATAAGTAATAAAACACCATTTCCATGTACCTTTACACTTTGTCATGGCTACTAGCTGACTTTGACAATTCGAGTCACATTACATCTTTGCACTTGTTAGTTATTCATTAATTAATCCATTCATTTCATTATTTATTTGCTTCTTTATTAATTCACTTTTTCTTTAGTTGTCATTGTTTTTACATTACTGGTGATTATATAATTGAATACATATTCTGAATGTTAACTTTTTCTTAAATACTGTTTTATGTGTTTATTCATATATTTAATATTCATTTAAATTTTTTTTCTTTGCCAAGCCTGATTTATACTAGACCTTAATCTTTGTTTATGAAGACTATATAAAATCACATTATTCCAAATAATTCAAGGATCTATCATCTTGGCAAAATCCTAATCATCCACTAAAGTTGACTGGGTCAACTAAAAGCTGTGTCAAAACTCCTCTTTTTTCTTATACACACTTTAGTAAAGAATTCCTCTCTCACTTTTATATGTTGTAGAGCAGACTAACTTCCCAAAGCAGCAGTAAATAATGTAGATGAATTTTCCAACTAGCTCACTATTTCTTTTAAATTATTTACATCTTTGTCACTAAGATTGACACTGATTACTTTTTTTTTTAATTTTGCAAAATCTCTCTCTCTCTCTCTCTCATATTACAAAATGAAACCAGATATGCTTGTTTGCTTAGAAACACTCTCAGCTTTTAATAAAATATTCTGTAAAGAAAAAGGGTTTTGCTGATTTTCTTAGAGCCTCACTAAGTTCCTGAGGCCTGCTGACTTTAATATAATGTTATCGAAGTTAGCATACAGTGTGTGTGTGTGTGTGTGTGTATACACACCATGGCATACTCATCAGGTGTATACACAATAACAGTAAAGCAAAAGTGAATTAAAAATGGAATGAATAAATGGGTAAAAAAATAAAATAAATAAAAAAGTACAACGATTTTTATGTGCCTGGAATTGTCAAATGTTGATTGTGGCCACACAAATTCGTAAAGCCACTTGGAAATGGTTTTATACTACCTACTGAAACATACTCTGTGAATTGTCAATTCCACTCCAAGATGGGAAGAAATAAAAACGTAACCCATTCATCTGACTCTTTCTTTTGTGGACTGTGCCAGAGTTACCTTCGTCTTTCGCTTCTACCTTATTTCTGTCTCCAAAGAAACTACCCTTACCCTTGAGAAACTAATGTAACTCCATTTTTAAAAATAAATAAAGGGCTGGGGATGTGGCCCAAGCGGTAGTGCGCTCGCCTTGCATGCGTGTGGCCCGTGTTCGATCCTCAGCACCACATACAAACAAAGATGTTGTGTCCGCCAAATACTAAAAAATAAATATTAAAATTCTCTCTCTCTCTCTTTCTTAAAAAAAATAAAAATAAATAAAAATAAATAAATAACAGTAGCTTCTACCTTAAGGCCTGACCTAAGGAAGGGGGCGTGACCCTTTTCCTTGGAAAAACCCAGAGAGCACTCCTAAGCAAATACCCTGCCTGCTGAGTTGTTTGTCTGTAAATAACAGGAGAGGTCTGAGGTGTCAGGTGTCCCTGACTCAGTTAGGCTAGGAGAGGACCCATAGCAACCCCTCTAGCAACCACCAATCAGCATGAGACAGGGAAAATACCTGGAATTCCAGATGACACCCAAGTAGTTTATGGTGGTCAATAACACACTGGAAAACCATGTAGTTTAGCATGTACACTCCTCCTGGCCTAAATCAATCAGTTCAAATGAATCCCACTATTGTACTAACCAATCACCCCTACCCAACTTGTTCCTGCCATTGAATGTGTTAATCAATGTTAAGAGTTGTTGTTTCCTTTTCCTGCGGTATGGAATGATTTTCTGTGTGATGTTGTGATGCATAGAGTATCCCACCAAAACCTATAAAATCTCACTGAACAAAGGATGGGACTCACTCCCAGGTACTACTGCATCAGGAATAGTTGTGAGTCCAGGCTTGAGCTTGCATTAAATACCCTTGTGTGATTGCATTGGATTTGGCTCCTGGAGGTCTATTGGGGTCCCTCGATTCTGACATAACACCCTCATGCTACCATTGATCCACCATTGGACTTTTTAAATCTGAACCCCTGAGCTGGTCATTCTTTCCCTCTTTCCTTCTCAGCACTTTTTTCTCTACCCTTATCTACTCCACCAATACTTTTTCATGAATACTCACTACTACATACATACTCAGCATCCACCAATCTCACATCCTGACCCATCCTGATCCTGCCTTTTCCATGAATCACATTTAAATCTCCTCCACTCAGATATCAATAGTCCAGAGTAAGGTCAGGTTAGGGTGTTATATATGCAGGTTTTTAGAAGTCATAACAATAAGCCTCTAAGAGTGGGATGTATTTTAGATGAGGTGAAAAAGAAAATCTGCAGCCTACACTGTTAAACTGAAGTATCTAAAATTTACTAATCTCAATAATTTGGAAAAATAAATTCTATAAAAAGGAGAGTAAAGAAAAGAACATAATATATAAAAGTGACAAATTTGAAGACACACCAAGTTTATATATTCAAAGAGTGTCATATGTTGGTGCTTTCAAAAGACAAATTAATTTGAAATAAATGTGGTTAATGTGAGATGTAGTAATTAATCATTTATTAATTATATATAATGGTAGTATATATGTATATGTACAAAATGCATCTAATATTCTCATGAGTATACATTGCAAGAAATGAACTCTACAGTAATTTATTTATTTATTTTTAAAATTCTGCTGACAACAATATAAATACCTACATCTAGGTTTATGTATTACCAAATGTTCAGGATACATTTTATACTTTATAAAGTTCATCACTGACCAAGAGAACTTTTCTCAATTTTTAAAAGAAGTAGTATTTATATCCAGTTAGAACATAATGCCATCATTTATTTTTATTTTTTAATTATTTTAAATTATATATGACAGCCGAATAGATTACAATTTTTATTACACATATAGAGCATGATTTTTCATTTCTGTGGTTTTATAAAAAGTATTTTTACACGAATTCACTTCTTTATACATTTACTTTATAGAATAATATACATCATATTCCACCATCATTTCTCACCCCATGAACCCTCCCCTCCCAACCCCAACAGGTCATTTTGATACACAGTGCTATGAACTTATTGAAAAAGAGCCTCCCCCGCGCAGGCCTCCGGGCAGCAGCGGGCACTTGAGGAGAGGGGACGCCTGCGCGGTGAGGCCTCGGTGAGGCCTACACACTTAGCTCACCCGCTCACCCCGTCCTGCACCCCGCCATGGTGAAGCCCGAGCCGGCCCCCCGCTCCCCAATGTCTGGTGAGCTCAGCGAGTCAGAACTGTACTTCCTCGTTGCTGTGTACCCATTGGTAGGCTGGTGCTGCAGAGCCGCCCAGATGCTGGTGCAGGAGCTGGAGCAGTAACAGCTGTTGCCCAAGAGGTTGGACTGGGAGGGCAACTAGCACAACAGGAGCTACAAGGAATTGGTCTTGTCCAATAAGCTTGTGGCTCTTGATCATCTGTTGCAAATCTGCCAGCGCATGAGCCCTATGTTGGACGAAGAAATTTCACCCAGTATTTTAATTGTCACCTCTTTACTTGGTGCATGAAGGCAATCTTTGCTACATACAGCAAAAGGTACCTTAAATTGAAGAAGTGTTCTGCTTTGTATTAATAGCTTAATAATTAATATTATTGTGATGCAATGTAAGTATTGTGGAAGAAAGGTGGTATGTAACTATAAATCATGCTGTGGACAATAAAATTCTCTGCATTTAGCATAGAACATTGAATCCTATTATATAAGTGTTTAATGGATTTTTCTGCATTTAAAAAATTGCTCAAGATACAGATGTTAAGCTAAAAAGATTGAATTCATTATGAGACGTGTTTGAGGTTTTATGAATATGAGTTCTTAATTGTTCATTTTGTAGCTCACTCGTAACTTATTGAATGTAATTGTATGTGTCTAATAAACTCTTGAAATGCTAGAAATATTCCTTTGCTATTTAGATTCCAAGAGCCCTTTGTTACAAACGGAAGTGATTTTCTAAGGTTGGTAGCAGTTTGAAAACAAGCACCAAAAATGTAAAATTGCATGGTTCTTTTTTTTACACTATTTTTTTTCAAATTATGTACTAGTAAAATGTTTGAAATTGCTATTTTTCTGTTAGCTTGGTACAAATGACATAGACTTAAGTATATGTATGTGATACAATCTATGTATAATGTGGCTAAACTGCTAATGGGCAAGATGGTTGGTTCCTCTCATCCTGAGGCTCTTCTCTTGACTCTCTAAGAGAAATCGCTGGGATGCTCCCTCTTTAGAGGCACCATGAGGATAAAGCTTGACTGAGGAAGAACAGCCTCCCTCTTGGTTCCGCTGCCAGACTGGTTTGTCCAGGTAGCTGTTTCCTAGTGCTCTATAGCCATGTCTCATGTTGGCTCTAATCAGGAAACTGTTGGTATTCTTCCTTTTCTGTGTTCCTATTCACTTGTAATTATTGTTGTAGGTGGTTACTCCGTAGTTCTGGGGCAGCATGTTTTCCTCTCTTTTCTGTGTTGAGCTCAATGTTGTTCTGTGATGAGCACTGTTTTAGAACTGGCAGACCTTAGAAGAGACTTGGTCAAGTGCATAGGGCAGGACCCTGTTTCTCTATTGTTTTTTACTGGTACCATGAGAGGATGCCTGGTAACTGTTCTTTGGTCATGATAGTCGTAATGGATCCATTCATGTAAAACTCAATATGCCTGTTAGTTTGGGGCACCTGAGGCTCATGGAGGTTAACTATGATAAAGGACCTCCCATGTCTTTTTGAGTTGTGAGGTAGCTAAACTTGAGCACAGCAGATTGGCCATGACCTGTGTTCTGCTGCTGTCTCCTAGGAGGGAAGACATTTTTTCTTCACTTCTTTTCTTGTAGGTCAGGGAGGAATGACACTTTTTGAATTAGTGTTAAGACTCACAGATCCTACTTATATGCCCTTCTGTAAAGGATTATCTGTGATCCTAAAATAAAGAGAAAGCTATTTAATTTGTCAATACTTCCTAAAGAGAACAAAGTCATGGCAGTATTGGCCAAATTAATTTTAAGTCTAAACAACTCAAGGACTTTTATATGTGAATGAATTAAAATTTTTCCCAATTTTCTTTAAACTTTACTATTGTATAGTATAATTCTACATTGAAAAATTAACACTTATTTGGCATTAAATGGGACTTGAAAAAAGATCTGGTTTTATGGCCTGTTGTTAATAAACATTTGCCATGGATCTCTTTAAAGTTCCCAAAATCTTTGAGCCTCAGTTACCTCACTTGTAAATTGGTGAAAACACCTACCTCACAATGTTGTTGTGAGGGCTTAATTTTCTTAATGAGGAAAGCACTTTGTGAACTCTAAAGTGCTACATAAATGTTGTTGTTGCTGCTGTATCTGAGATGTCCTAAGGTTTTTTGTTTTTTTTTTTTTCCCTTCAGAAATAGTCTAATAAACCTCCAGGGCTTTTCTTTTAAAGTATATAATACTTGGTAAAACCTTACATAATTAACCAGTTTATTACAATATAAAAAAAGAAAAGAGTATATATGTTATAATAAAATGAACAGATAAACTTTTGTAACTAAAACATAGCATAATAATAATAATAATAATAATAATAGAAATAATAAACTTGCCATTTAGACAACAATAAATTATACATCTGACACTACTGACATCTTTTCCAAAAAAAAGGGGTTGCTTGTGGGGAAAAAGGTATTGTATACTTTCTTGATATCAAGAATAAATTATTTTCAGAAATAATATATATTTCAATATAAACATAAAAGAAAACCGGGTTCCATGGTGCACACCTCTAATTCCATTGGATTGGGAGGCTCAGACAAGATAATCCTGAGTTCAAAACTAGCCTCAGATCTCAGCAAGGCCCCAGCAACTATGTGTGACCCAGTCTCTGTGTGCCCCTGAGTTAAATTTCCAGTAAGAAACAACACAATAAAAAGAATACAGGGTATTCGTAAGGACACAAAACAAATTCTCATGAACTAAAAATAAAGTAGAAATTGTTGTTACTTCTTCATGAAAACTGTATATATATATATATATATATATATATATATATATATATATATATATGAAATACTCCACACCAAGCAGCTTAGACCTGTAGAAATATAGTAAGTGTGTACCATGACAGCGTACAGTTATGTGATAGCATAAGGCTACAGTTATACTTATGAATACAGTGGAAATCTGGGGCCTAGGAGGAAAGAGGAGGTACATTCAAAAAAATAAAAATAATAAGGTTTGAGAAAAAATGGCTTCCAGAGCCCAAAAAGATTTTTGGTTTAATTAGAGTACAAAATACCACATAAGTATTTTATTGAAGTCACATCTGTAAATGCATCACATGTATAATGGCTTTCAAGGAAAATATGTAGAATTTATCACAAACTAAATAAAAATTTACAAAAGCACATAAAATACCATGTGTGTAAATAAAACTAATCATTATAAATAAAACTATTTTAACTCAATTGAATATATAATATTTTCCCATCAAAATTTTAGCATTTTTTTTTAAATACAAAAAGAGAGCTGGACATGGTGATACACAATTGTGATCCCAGCACCTTGGGAGTCTGAGACAGGTGTATTGTGTGCTCAAAGCCAGCATCAGCAAAAGTGATGCCTTAAGCAACTCAGTGAGACACCGTCTGTAAATATTATACAAAATAGGTCTAGGGATGTGGCTCAATGGCTAAGTTCCCCTGAGTTTAATTCCCAGTACAAAAGAAAGGAAAAAAAAAAAGGATTAAACAAAATAAATTTATCTTGGAAATAAAATATGTAAAATACCTCAAAACCTTTAATAAAAAAGCAAATAATATAGTTATTATTATGTGACACATTTAATGTATATTATTAAACTATATTGCAATAATACAGACCAATAAATCATAACATGAATCAAATCTGAAACAATATGTATGTCAATAGTATTGTTAAGATCAATAGAAAGGTGTATGTAAAACCAACCATATGAAAAATAACATTAGACGTGAATGAATGAATCTATCCAACCTAATGTTAGAATTGGGACATAGTGGCAATGTTCACTGTTAGAATGTGTGTGAAGAATGTGCAAGGTAGTCAGTTCCAACCTTAGAAACACTGTAAAACGCAAATATTAAGAGGAAATGATGTTGAAAATAAAGCAGAATATTAAAATGAGACACTCTCCCTCCATCTATAGATACATTAAATAAAAAACTACTATGAGTATCTCTTTGGCAAAATCATGAATCAGTAGAGAGATTTAGATACACTGGATATTAGTCCTGTCTTGAGCAAAGTACCACAATTTGGTAAAAATCACCAATTAACATCATCACCTATAGTAAACAGAATTGTGAGAGAGGGGCTGAGGATGTAGCTCAGTTTTTAGAGTGCTTGTCTTGTATGCACAAGGCCCTGGGTTCAATCTCTAGCACCATAAAAAAAAAGAAGAAAGAAATACGGGAGAAGTGATACCAAAAAAAAAAAAAAAAAATTGTGGTGATATCTAGGAGCCATAAAAGCCTTCACAAGTGTTTCATCAGCTGTGATCAAGACACAGAAATACCCAAATATCAAAGGTGTCAATTTATCTCAAAAAACATCTGCCAGCATATTTTCCCAGCTGCTGTTGCTGACAGATGAAGTTCACTCTAGCTTGTATTTTAGGTGAAATAGGGAGGAATCCAGTAAACTACTTTTAGCTTGAATGAGATTTTAGCATTTCCTTAATCCTGCCCCATCCATGACATACTAGCAATAATGCCAGAACTACCAATTGCTTATAGAAAAAGTGTTTGTGTGTGTGTGTGTGTGTGTGTATGTGTCTGAATGTGTCAACTTTAAAATATTTTGTTTATGTTGCTATGTCCTGAAGTTCCAAGCTCTGTAACACATGGTGACAGAGCTTATGTAAAACTTTGTAGATTTCAAACAAATGAGTTTACATTCTTTTCCCAGCACTTTTATGAACTATGATACCTAACAGTAGTTCAGAAAGGAGGTTAAAAAACAATGATCCCTGTTTATTCCAACAAATCTTTACAGAATAGTCATGTATTGGCTACTTTATATAAACTTTTCATAGGGATAAAATGCATCAGTCAAAGAGATGTTCTGTACCCTGGGCTGTGTTGTTGAAAAGGTTATTATAATAATCTGAAAGAGCTAGGTGTGGTGGCAATTGTTCTAGAGGCTGGAGAGCCTGAGTCAGGAGGATTGTGTATTGAAAAGCACCCTTAACAACATAGCAAGGCTATAAGCAACTTAGTGAGATATTAGTGATATATCATCTGTCTCAAAAAAAAAAAAGGACTAGAGACATAACTCAGTGGTAAGCACCCCCAGAGTTCAATTCCTAGCACCAAAGCACACAAAACCAAACAAATATCTGAAAGATAGTAGAGACTCCAGAGTATATTGTATATGAATAGATAAAAATTTTGGTTACAATATAAAGTTAATAAAGATACTCTTAAGAAAACTATCATGGTTCTTAAAAGCTCAAAATAAAAATGCCACATAATTCATTAATAATAATTTTTTGAAGCAGGGTATTATTGTGAATGTCTGTACTCCTAGTGGCTCAGGAGAATGAAACAGGAGGAATTTAAGTGCGTGTCTAAATAAATAAAAATATAACAATTCTTGGTTAAAAAAATGCCCTATAATCCAGTAGTTATAATTCTGGATATATGTCTAAAGAAATTGGAACACTTTTGTTAAAGAAATTATTCCATTTCCATTTTTATTGCAGGTTTATTCACAGTATCTAATAAAAGGAATCAAATAAGTGCCTTTTAGATGCAAGGAATTGATGAAAAGGTTTCTTCCAGCTGCAGATTATCCATATACTTGCCTTAAAGGCTGCATACTTATAATTCAAACTGCTCCCTAAAAGGCAAGACTCAGATACTTATTTTTCTGAGTACTCCAAGAGATTTTGGTACCTCTGGACAAATTGTATAAGACTTTTCAAAAACTAATGAGAAGGTAAATATTGCAGTTTGAAATATTGAAAACACACAGTACATTCCTCAACGGGGAATCTTAACTCAGACACTGTGATAAGGTGTCTGAGTCTGGGGAAGAAAGAGGAAGTAAAATCAGAGTTTGAGATAAAACTAGACTCTGTTTCACTGATTTCTAGATTATTGATTTAATCCAAACAGATATTGGAAAAGGGTTAAAGCTTCTAATTAAATTTTATTTAAAACAGTTATTTAAAAAGTACCAGGAAAGAGCTGAAGGTGTGGCTCAGTGGTACAGTGCTTGCCTAGCATATATGAGGCCCTGAGCTTAATTCTCAGCACCATATATAAATTAATAAAATATAAGTAAATATTAAAATATAATACCAGGTAATGGTTCGGGGTTGCAGCTCAGTGGTAGAGTGCTTGGCTAGTATGCATGAGGTAGTGTGTTCCATACTGGATCCACATTAATAATAATAATAATAATAATAATAATAATAATAATGTGTTCATCTACAAATAAGAAAAAAAACTTTTAAAAAGTACAACAGTGTCATGGCCTGTAACTTTCTAATTAACTGTGTTCTAATTAAGCGCTTGCAAATGAACTTGCTTGTAATTTAAAGTCCAGTTCCTCTTTTATTCCCTGCCACAGTGTTAAGCTCAAATTTGGGACCCCCAAAAGACCACCAGAGACTCAAGATTGATGTAAGCAGCAAAGAGGTGTTTATTGCGAGCTAGCTGGGTCCTCCGCACGCACACAAAGCAACTGGTGACGCTGAGAGGCCTTGAACCCAGGGTTTGCCGCATTTTTATACATTTTTTGGAGAGGGCAGGGACTTCACATACATCATAGCCTCTTTTAGCAAATCATCACACACCGGAGGGAAAATCAAATAACAACTCTAAAACACGATTAGCACTTTTACTGGCGGGAACAAGTTGTCTAGGAGTGATTGGTCAGTACAAAAGCGGGTCTTCGTTTGAACTGATTGTTTTAAGCCAAGAGGGGTGTACATGCTGAACTACATGGTTTCCCAACATCATAAACTACTGGGAGTGCCATCTGGCATACCGGGTATTTCCCTGTCTCATGCTGACTGGTGGCTGCTAGGGGGCTGCTTTGGGTCCCCACCTAGTCTGACTGAGTCAGGGACACCTGGCGCAGCAGATTTCTCCTGTAGATAAAAAACTTAGCAGTGTGGGGATGTGCCTAGGAGCGCTCTGTGGGTTTTTCTAAGGACAAAGGTCATGTCCCTTCCTTGGACAGGCTTTGCTCTGAGGTAGAGGCTGGTTTTTCAACAGCAGAACAAAAGAGTTTGCTTGAATATTAGAAATGCTTCTAAATGTCATTTTAATAAACTTGTCTTATATATTTAAAAACTCACTTGAAGCAAACTTGATGGCACAGGCCATAACTCCTGTGGCTCAGGAGAATTGTACATGGGTATCATGAGTTCAAAGCCACCCTCAGCAAAAGCAAGGCACTAAGCAACTAAGTGAGACACTCTCTCTAAATAAATACATGTGGGTTGAGGAATGATACAGATAAACTCATTTTTGTGTGCCATCTTAGGAGTTTATAGATGTTTTCAGCATACATGGAAAAATTTTATTTAAAATAGGTTTCAGAAAATGTATTCTGACTAACATATGGGTTCACTTTCATCTTTTCCTTGACCCATCTTTCCTCTTGCAACTTCACCAAGAGACAAAGGACTTTGTTCTTTGTTCCCAAAAGTTGGCATTAAGGTTTTTACATTTGAAATAGGCCTTAATGGTGCTCATTAACATATCTTCCAGTTAGCCTCCAGCTGTGGTAGAATGAGGCTCATTATCCTGATTACACTATAATTTTACTATCCCTTCTATTTTATACTTATTCACTATGAAAAAAGAACCCTTGATTTGAATATGTGAACAGAGAGCTAGAAAACTAGGGGTTTATTCTCAGACCTAGGAAGAGCTAAACTGAAGTTCTGGAATTTATATTGTTGTTCTTAATTTGTGATACTGCTTCCCCTACATTTAAAAAGCTCAGGAGTCATGAGGAGCATTGCGTTAAATTCCAGCATCAGCAATTTAATGAGGCCCTAAGAAACTCAAAGGGATCCTGTCTCCATATATAAATATTTAAAAAGGGATGGGGATTTGCTTCAGTGACTGAACGCCCCTGGATTGAATTCCTGGTACCAAAAAAAAAATAAAACACAAAACAAAAAACCTCATCAGTAACAAGCTCTAAAAGTACAATCCCTCTTTTGCATGAAAACAACAAATGAAGTTGAAGTTCTCTCCAGATAATTATGCTAGTCTTCACCACACAATGTGGGAACATGATGGACTCATGGCACATGGATGCCCACAAAGGGCTTCAGAGACAAGCTGAAAACACCATAAAATTGTGGAACAAAATGCCCAGGTTTTTAACTGCTGATCTAAGCTTCACTAGACTAGTAAGGAGAGGGGATGGAGGTTGATCTGCCACAGAGACCCTCTGAGTAGTCCTGTGAAGATGGCCTTAGGCCTGAGCCTACACAACTCTATTTTAAAAACTCTAGTTTCAATCCTGCAGTCTCACCAGGCACACACAATGAGCACTCAAGTAAGGCCTCAAAAAATTTACTTCCCCTCAACCTGATAAATGGAGTGAAGCCTCTGGCAGGATGTCCTAGCCTGATAAGAGACAAAGGAAAAGAGATCAGAGTGGAGACCACCAGACCAGATGTTTCTGACCCCAGGGTAAATGATAAAAAGAAATCTGGTGGTTGCTGAAGAAGATTGCAAGGGGGCTGTGTCAAAAACCACAAAATTTTATGCAAGTAATAGAGCTAATTAACAGGAATTCGGCCAGCCAAAACAAGGATACTCTGAGCTGGAGAGCCTGATGAGGACATGACATTGCATCACTTGTCTTCATTTCCTAATTCTCTGCATAATCCTCACTACTCTCCAAATCTATGTTATTGTCTGGACCCTGGTGAGAACTGCAACTTCTCCCTATCATCCTCTCCTCAACCAGTAATCTGCTCCACACCAGGACAGGCCTGCCTTGATCACCCTGGTCTGAGTGAGTGTGCATATGCTGTACATAAAGTCTAAGGCTTGAGACTTTTGAACTTAGCATACAGAGGGATGTCTGTAATTAGCCTGTCATTATTACGTGTGCTTTGCAGTACTTAGAATTAATTTTTAATTGTTAACTGTGAATGGATTATGTCTATTGAAGTACCTAGCATTAAGAATTGTTGTTTTCTTGATTAAGAACCTGTAAAGTGGGACTGGGGATGTGGCTCAAGCAGTAGTGAGCTTGCCTGGCATGCATGTGGCCCAGGTTCGATCCTCAGCACCACATACAAACAAAGATGTTGTGTCCGCTGAAAACTAAAAAATAAATATTAAAAAATTCTCTAAAAAAAGTTTTTTTATAAAAGAACCTATAGATTGAAATTATGTTGAGTAATTGAATGAATAAAGCATTGAAAGGGGCAGAAGAGCATGGACAGTCTTTATTTCTCTCCTGTACTGCATATGTCACAATTGTTGTCCCCTCACAATAAGTTCCTAACCACAATTTTCATTTTTTACCATTGCCACTCTTGCCAGCTTCAAACAACCTACTTATCCAGTCTCAAGATAACAAGGTACACTTATCATTTTCTTGCTTTCAGGGTTTTCAGAATTCTCCCTGAAATTTGTTTTCAGCTTCTTCTTAGCACAGAAACTTGGGCTCATGAGCAATGACAGAAAGCCTAAAATATGATTAAAAGAATGGCACCTAAAAGACTGATTGGACAAGTCTTCAGGCACTGCCTCAGACCTAAGCCGAGTGGGCCCAGAATCAAGTTCAAAAGGCAGGCTGTTCCATTTTTATTGTTAAAAGACTAAGGATCAGGGCTGAGGATATGAACTTAAATAAGAGACATTAAAATACTACTTATAAGATATCTCTTGTTTTCCAGATATTCTCTGTACCACATGTGATTAAAACCTGACATTTTTCCTCCAGTTGGTACATTGTTGTCTATAACTGTATAAGAAGTCACTCTAAAACCTACTAGTGCATATTTGGATTTAATTGAATTCATCTGCAATATTTTTTCTGCATGTGTTTAGCTGTTAAGATTACTGAACTTCAGAGGGTGATCTGGCTGCCAAAAAGAAGCACTCTGAATCTTCTTCACATGATTTCTCAGAATCTAATATATTAAGGTGAGCTTGTTCTCATTGAGGAGACAGTGTTCTAAAAGCAAAAGCAAAAGCATTAAAAAATATTTCCTGACTAGGTACCTAACTAGTACTCTTTCATAGGCACAACTTTATATAAGCCATAAAAAAAAATAAGAAGAGCCCTGACCCAAAGATTGGAGAATACATTCTGCATTTGGGTAGAGTAGGAGTAAAATCACATTACCAAATTTCTGTACACAGATAAGGCTAAAGGACTACTGATATTATATCACTAATTCTGCCTTTTGTAATAGATGAGGTTTATACAGCTGTTCAGTGTCAAAAAATATTTTCAAAATTCCACAAGTACTCTGTGTATGTCTCATGTGTGTGTGTGTGTGTGTGTGTGTGTGTGTGTGTGTTTGTGTATGTGTGAATGTGTTTGTTTATATGCTCATATATGCATAGTACTGGTGGTTAAAAACTTAGAGAATTATTATGCTGAGATATATCCTCAATTTTTTCTTTTCTTTTTTTATTTTGAAACAGGATCTTACAAATATGGTTTTTTGTGTGCCCACAATTTTTAAGTACATATCAAGATCAAATATGCCTCACTCAAAGGCAAAACTTACCTCCTTTAGAAGCTATGATTCATCATTATTTTTGAGTAGTGACATTTTTAAGTAGTGACATTTATTCAAAAAAGGGAGGGGGGTTACACACATATGGTGGCTCATGTCAGCAATCTTAATAATTTGGGAGACTTAAGCAGAAGAATCACAATTTCAAATTCAGCCTAAATAATATCAGAGGGCCCTAAGAATCTAAGCAAGACTTTGTGTGAAAACTGAACATAAAATAAAATACAATCTAAAAATCCTGGTGATACAGGGGTTTAGGAGAACTACCCTGTGTTAAGTATTCATTCTTCTCCCCTTAAAAAAAGAAAAGAATTAAAAAAAAGAAAAACAAAATGTTTACATCTGATGAACTCTTTACTCAATGGGGATAATATGTTTGACAAAAACTTCTAAAGCTTATAGCAAGGATTTAAAATAAACTTGGGAAATTGCTGAAAATTGAATTGAAATATCAAGAAGAAGCAATGATTTTTAAATTTCTTATCAGGAGAAATTTGAAAATAGGCATATTTTATTTTAGTCATGATGAAAATGCAGGATGCTATGGAAACTGCAACAGAAGGACTGTATTTGTATCACAAAAATTTTATAAATGGAGAATATGAAACACATAAAAAGTGAGGTTGAGACAATATTAAGGCCATTTATGTAATCTAAAATAAATAATATATTAAATATCTACTATATGAATTTTATCTGGGAGTATGTCTACAAAACAACACAATACTCCTTGCATAAAGCAGAGGATTTGTGATAGTCTCAAATTAAAAATGATTTCACATCTGTGGCTGTTGTTCAGGGGCTCATATGACAAAAGCAAGGTTTGGGGCTCAAGCAGTTGAAAGAAGATGTGAGGAACTTTTGGATGATAGGCATGCTACTTTTGAAAGCAGCAATAGCCCATAACCAGCCTCTAGATTCTATCCTTCAGCCCCCCAAATTATTAAATAGAACTTTTTTTTTATGCAGGTCAGACAAAGAAGGCACATCAACAACATTTTACTGATGTAAGAGCATGCTCACAAACATTTGTTTTTGACCATGAGTACATAGATTGAATATGAGTGTTTATGACCTTGGCTATTTGCTAAAAATACAGCCCTCTGGAAGCCTGGCCAAGTACTAACATATTTGGTCTTTTTTTGTCCTTAAGTGCCTCATGGCATTGAGCATTTTACAACTTCTACTGTAAGGAGCAATGCTAACCTCTCCATTCTTAAGGTGCAACACAGAATGCTGTTTATCTCTAATTTTTACAGACAAAAAAAAATAATCTTGCTCTCTTACCACCTAGGTAAATTATTTTTTAAGTCCACCAGTTCTGCTTAACAGGTAAAATGGGGTAAACTTGGATACCTGGGCTGGCCATGTCAGTTTTTCACTGGAGCCATTGGCTGCTGTTGTTTTCATTTTATGCATCATCCATTGATTGGGCTTGAAAGCCATCATCCTTCTTCTTCTCCCCAGACTCAATCATCACAATGGGGAAACTTGATGGGTATTTTAAAAATACAGAGATCTTACTCTACTGTATATACTTTGGATTCCTAGACTTCTTGATTATCTTGCAATTCCTCATTCTGGTAGTCTCTCATATACTTACATCAGTTTTTGCTGTCAGATCTATAGAAACCATTCATCCCATGGCCAGAGCAGCTGCACATGACTCATTTGGCTACTTCTCCAAATCATCTATGCCACTGCTGCCACTTTTTTCTTTGGCCAGGGGCTGGGGCCTGGGCTTCAGCAATTCATTGATAGTTCAACTTCCAAGGTTCATGTTTGTGCACAGTGCAGTCAGAATCCTTATTTCTGTTTACAAGGAACTCATCCCATTATGTCACAGCTCTCCATAGAATTTCACTGTAATAGGACTGAGGAAACTAAGTGTCGTATGCTTCTTGGTGTCCATAGGTGCCACTACTCCCCTAATAATCTACAATAATCTATCAGGACTGAGATTTCTCTCACCTGCAAATATCCTAAAGACTACACCAGTTGCTGTGTGGATGTTGAGACCCAGGATGTAAAATTTTGGTCTCTAGCAATTGAGAGATTTGAGGCAGATTTGGCAGTGTAGTCATGCTTATGCAGAGGTAACAATACCTCCCAGGTATCCCAGAGCATTCAGCCCTCAGACTCCTGCATCAGTCCATAGACCTTTTCATATATAGGTCAGGAAACAGAGGTGCATTATCAATAGTTTACATAGTGAACACATGCTCAGAAGAAAATGTTTATGACAATAAATGCATACACTAAATTAAGGTATTTATTACTTGAATAAATGATAATAATAATAATCATAACAATAATTACAGTGACCTGATGGAGGCATCAAAAACAGAGTAGCTATAGCCATGTTTGGCCTTTCCAATGATCCACCTTTTAGGATTTATCATCAAAAAACCTACACACATGTAGTCTTCTGCAGTGATCTATTAGCAAGTAGGTAAGACCTCTGCATCCACAGGCCTCAAAAAAATATGCTGTATTGTGATATGACTAGAACACAATACCCCTGTCTAAGATTACTAAAAGCCATCTCCAGATGGTATCTAAACAAGCTCATCATTCTTGCAACTTATCATTAATCAACTGCTGTTTGGTTCATCTAAAAATTTCATATACATTGAAGTCATACTGATATTATTTTGATGATCTAGAATATACATACAACTAAATATGACAGAAAGCCATTTCTGTGCTGTTGATAAAAAACCAACTGCTATGTGATTTTGCAACATAACTTTTTGTATTTGATTTTTTTTATTAACTAGAGATAGAGCCTGTTTTGTATGATTTAAGGTTTGGCTGTGTACTCTTTATCTTATTCACAAAGGATACATAAAAATAAAGAAAATACCTCATTATCATGAGTTTAAAATTTTATTTATCATATAGTCTTCTCTTTAGCTGGAGCCACACCATAATTTTACATAGGCTGTATGGTTTGAATCTAGTTTCCTAATAATGCCAGAAGAAAAACCAGAAGTTCAAACATATTGAGTAACATTTTCAAATTAAGTCAAAGTTTAGGCAGTAAAAAATTGTCTGGATAAAATGGAGATCAACAGACTCTTTACTATAATAGATAATATTACCATCAATATACATTGAAATATGGGTTTCAATATTTAAACCTTAGGAAGTAAGCCAGAATTAATAAAGGGTGATTATAACAGCTGCTTCTCTGCTTAGCATTTCAATTTTGCCTATTCATAAACCAGGAAACAAGAGCCAATATTGTAATGCATGTCTGTAATTTCAGTGACTCAAGAGGCTGAGGAAGAAGAATTTTAAGTTCAAGGCTAGACTCAACAACTCAATGGAGCTTTAAGCATCTTAATGAGAACTTGGCTTGTCTTTAAAAACAAATGGGCTGGAGATTTGATTTGTGATAAAGTGTTCTGAGTCCAGCCCTTGGTACAAAAAAAATATTCTGCTTTTTTAGTGCCACTATCTAACTTCTAAGACAATAATGATAGATTGATAATTCATTTAGTCTAGAGGATATCAGTTTTAGCTTTGGGGTCACATAGAATTTATCCTGAATTCCAGTACAGTTGCTTAATGTTCATGAGACCTTTGAAATATTCTTTCACACTGAACAGCTATGTAAACCTCATCCATTACAAAAAGCAAAATAATGCCAAATGTCAATATATTAGCAATTCTTTAGCCTTTTCTGTACACATAAAGTGCAGAATATGTTTCCCAAACTTTGGATCTGAGCTCTTATTTTTTGTGTGTGACTTATGTAAATCTGTGACTATGAAAGTGCATTACTCAGGAAACATTTTGAATATTTTGTTTTTGCTTTCATAACACTGTCACCTCCATGAGAATGAACCCATCTTAATTTATTTGATTTTTGAGAAGAAGCGTGCTTTTTTTGGCAACTATATCTCCCTTTGAAGTTCAGTAACCTTACCAACTATCACCTAATGCAGTAAAAAGATCCCATATGAACCCAGCCTTAATTGATGATAAGCCCACACTTGAGACAATAATTTTTATATAGTTTCTTCTTATTCAGTGATAGATATCTAATTCACTAAACATAGGCTGAATGCCAGGATTCAATCACATGTAGAACAGAAGTAATGTGAAAAACATATTGTTCCTTATAGGTACTGGTTAAATTTTTATTAATTTAAATTTAAACTTTAATCTCTTGACAGGTTTTATTGAATTATATAAAAATATGTGTAGACTTCTATGCCTTTAATGTTTGATGATATTCTCAGCGTACCCATACTAAAGAAGAAAATTTAAATCACAACCCTGCATTAGGCTAAGGACAAAACTGCAAAATATTTAAAAAACAAAAAAAGGTTTAGACTGTAGTTTCAGGGTAACTGTGATAGACCCAACCTGATCTTTTCTTAAAATTGGGAGCCATCTCACCACAAAGCCATGAAAAGATAATTTTGGCTTTACTATAAATTACTGCAAATTATGAACCTGCTTGGAATGCCTGTCAGTGACTTGAACTCACCCTTGCCTGGCTCTCTGACCAGACAGCAGCCCTCTCTGAAACTCTAGTGACACCTCAGTAATCTTGGCCTTCCCTGGCCAGATAATGACCCTCTCTGAGGCTCTAATGACCTTCATACATTCTAATGTCGGGCCAGCAAAAATGTAAACTACCATTACTATTATGCTCATCAGAATTTTGTTTCTGTAACCCCACTTTGTGTAACTTTCTGGGCTATAAAGCTGGGCTGCAGGAAACTTGCAGCAGCTGTCTTGTTCCCGTGGTTTTGAGAAGGAGAGGCAGCCCAGCCGGACAAAATAATAAGCTTTCTTTAATTTGATTTTCATTGGAGTCAGTGGTCTTTTCTTGCTTCCTGGTCTAACAACTGATAATCTGATGACCTAGAGTCTTCTATCCAGTGATACCAATCTCTTTTGGTTAAAGTATGATATCTAAAATGAAAATGGATCTGTGCCCAGAATCCTGTGAGAAACAGTGTCCACTTTTGTACACTTCTGAGTTGTAGATGGCTGCTCTCTCAAAGTGCAAAGTCTCTTCTGTTCTTTGGGCCTGAGAGAATGTTGTTTGGTAAGTTTATCCCATAACCTATGACACAGAACTGAATTATCCATTTTTTTTCACCTTGCTGAGGTCAGGGTGCTCATACATCTCAAACATGGAATATAGCTGTGGTGAACATAGATATCCCCAAGAGGTCAAGAGTGAATTTTATGATGAAGCTTGAAAAATACATTTATTAATTTGTCAATTAATATTTTCAAAATTAATAATATTTTGGATATAGTGGTTTAAATTATTAAATTGATTTAAGCTATACTTCTTAATTTTTATTATGAATACTAGAAATTTTTAAATTATACTAGTGTATTACATTGTTTTTTCCCTCTGGGAAAATATTACTGCATTAGAACATTGTTTAGAAGTTTAAAATAAAATTTGCTTTCTCATAAGACCAGACAGTACAAAAGTTAAATAAAATTTTAATGAAATTTTTATTCATAAAAATATATATTTGGGGTGTGTGGGATATCTTGCCTCTTGGTTTTATTTTCCCCATTGGGTTACTCCCCACTGAAATTAAGTTTTCATCACATAAGAAGAACATCACATAATCTTTTACCTTTCCCTCTCGCACTAAGGTGTGGCTGTAGAGTTTAAGAGTGGTGAGGATAATGCAAATAATGAGAAGTGATGAGATGTCATTCCAAGTCCTCATCAGCCTCTCCAGCTCAATTGCATTTTTTATTGAGCTGGCTGAACATCTGTTTATTTGCTCTATTATTTATAATAATTTTTGCGCCTTTTTTACACTTTTTTTAATGCTTGTTTGTTACCACAAGATTTTTTCATGACATCATTTACTCTAGTGCCAGAAACATCTGGTCTGGTGGTCAGCACCTTGGTCTTCTCACCCTTCCCTCTTGTTAGGTGAGGACAACCTGCCAGAGGCCTCACTCTGTTTTTCAAGGTGAGGGGAAGTGATTTGTTTATGTCTGAGGGCAATACTTCAGGGCTTCTTAAGGCATGCCTGTTGAGACTGCATGTTTCAAACTGAAGTTTTTAAAATGGAGTTTTTTTCAGCCAAGTCTAAGGCCATCTTCACATTAGTGTAGTTAATTTGTCCAAAATTAAGGTTTTTTGTTTGTTTGTTTCTTTCTTTCTTTAATGTATTTTTCCTCAATTGAGTTTTTTTCTTTTCTTTTTTTTTTGTACCAGGTATTTAACTCAGAGGCACTGAGACACATCCCCAGCTCTTTTTTTCTATTTATTTAGAGAGAGGGTCTCACTTAGTTGCTTAGTGCCTTTCTTTTGGTGAGGGTGGCTTTGAACTCATGATACCTATGTATAATTCTTCTGAGCCACAGGGGTTATGGCCTGTGCCCCCAAGTTTGCTTTCAACTGAGTTTTTAAATGTGTAAGACAACTTTATTAAAATGACATTTAGAAGCACTCTTAATATTCAAGCAAACTCCTTTGTGCTGGTGTGTCAGGAAATAAAAGTGGAACTAGACTTTAATTTAAGTAAAAAGAAAGTTCAATTGCAAGGGCTTAATTAGAACACATGTTAGGTCACGATGCAAGAAAAGACCACTGACTCCAATTAAAATCAAATTAAAGCAAGCTTATTATTTCGACCGGCCAGGCTGCCTTGCCTATCAAAATGGTGGAGCCAAGGACAGCGGCGAGGCTTCTTTGTGGCCCAGTTTTATAGCCCAAAAAGTTACACAAAGGGGGGTTTCAGATAACAACACTCTGAAGAGCATAACACAAGTTTACATTTTTGCTGGCCCTGGCATCAGAATTTATGGAGATCTTAGAGACTCAGAGAGGGTCGTTATCCAGCCAGGGAAGGCCAGAATTTATGAGGCGTCACTAAGGTTTAGAAAAGGGTTGTTATATGGTCAGAGAAAATGGGACAGGGGTGAGTTCAGGGCATGGGCAGGCATTCCAATCAGCTTTACAACATCAACTAATGGCCAAGCCATACGGACATCCTGATATTTTTACAGAAAACAGAAATGAATCCTTCATAACTTGTGACAAGCTGGCTTCTGATCTAATGAGATAACTAGGCTAGGTATATCACACAGTTAATTAGTAAGTTACAGGTCATAACACTATTGTACTTTTTTAAAATAATTTTTTTCTTAGTTGTAGATGAACAAAGTATCTTTTTATTATTATTATTATTATTATTATTATTATTATTGGTCCAGTATCAAACAGACTGACTCATGCATACTAGCCAAGCACTCTACTACTGAGCAAAAACCCTGGACCCTTACCTGGTATTTTTTTAATACTTATTTATATTTTATTTATTTATATGTGGTACCGAGAATCAAGCTCAGGGCCTTATATACGCTATGGCAAGCACTGTACCACTGAGCCACACCTTCAGATCTTTCCTGGTACTTTTTAAATACCTGTTTTACATAAATTTTAATTAGTAGCTTAAACCCTTTTCCAATATCTGTTTGGATTAAATCATAACCTAGAAATTAGTGAAGAAAAGTCTAGTTTTATCTCAAACTCTGATTTTATTTCCTCTTTCTTCCCCTGACTCAGATACCTTATCACAGTGTGTGAATTAAGATTCCCCTTGTGGAATTTACTGTATGTTATCCACATTTCAAACTCGAAAATTTACCTATTCCTTAGTTTTAGAAAATTCTTACACAATTTGTCCAGAGGTACCAAAATCTCTTGGAGAACTCAGAAAAATAAGTGTCTGAGTCTTGCCTTTTAGGGAGCACTTTGAATTATAAGTATGCAGCCTTTAAGGCAAGTAGATGGATGATCTGCAGTTGAAAGGAACCTTTTCATCAATACCTTGCATCTAGAAGGCACTTATTTGATTCCTTTTATTAGATACTATGAATAAACCTAAAATGAAAATGGAAGTAAAGTAATTTCTTTACCAAAAGTGTTCCAATTTCTTTAAATATATATCCAGAATTATAATTACTGGTTTATAGGGTATTTTTTAACCAAGAATTCTTATTAATTTTTATTTATTGAGGCACTTTACCACTGTGTTACATCCCTGTTTTTTTTGTTTGTTTGTTTGTTTGTTTTTTTAATATGACATGGTATCACTGAGTCACTTAAGCCTTTTCCAAGTTTCTGAGGCTGGTCTTGCACTTTAGTTTCTCCTATTTCATCCTCCCAAGCTACTGGGAGTACAGACATTAACAATAATACCCTCTTAAAAATATTATTAGTGGATTATATGGCATTTTTATTTTGGGCTTCTAAGAACCATGATAGTTTTTTCAAAAGTATCTTTATTAACTTTATATTTTAACCAAAATTTTATCTATACATATACACATATACCCTGGAGTCCCTACTATCTTTCAGATTTTTTTTGGTTTGGTGTGGTTTGGTGCTAGGAATTGAACTCTGGGGGTTCTTACCACTGAGTTATGTCCTCAGTCCTTTTTTTTTTTTTTTTTTTGAGACAGGTGATATATCACTAATATCTCACTAAATTACTGATAGCCTTTCTATGTTGTTAAGACTGTCTTTCAAATCACAATCCTCCTGACTCACCTCTCCAGTTTCTAGTATATTTGCCACCACACCTAGCTCTCTTTCAGATTATTATAATAACCTTTTCAACAACACAGCCCAGGCTACAGAACATCTCTTTGACTGATGCATTTTTATCCCTGTGGAAAGTTTATATGAAGTAGACAATGTAGGACTATTCTGTAAAGATTTGTTAGAATAAACAGGGATCATTGGTTTTTAATCTCCTTTCTGGACTACTGTTTGGTATCATAGTTCATAAAAGTGCTGGGAAAAGAATGTAAATTCAATTGTTTGAAATCTACAGAGATTTACATAAGCTCAGTCAGCTTTTCTTCCAGAGCTTGGAACTTCAGGATATAGTAACATAAACAAAATATGTTAAAGTTGACACATTCAGTATACACATCCACACACACACATACACACAACAACAACAACAAAAAACTTTCTAGGAGCAATTGGTAGTTCTGGAATTATTACTAGTGTATCAGGGACATAGTAACATAAACAAAATATTTTAAAGTTGATACATTCAATACACACATACACACACACACCCAAAAATCCCAAAAACTATTTCTAAGAGGAATTGGTAGTTCTGGCCTTATTAATAGTATATCAGTGTTGGGGCAGGATTCCAGAAGTGTTAAAATCTCACTCAAGCTAAGACTAGTTTACTGGATTTCTCCCTATTTCACCTAAAATACAAGCTAGAATGAACTTCATCTGTCAGCAACAGCAGTTGGGAAAATATTCTGGCACATATTTTTTTTGAGATAAATTGACACCTTTGATATTTGCGTATTTCTGTGTCTTAATCACAGCTGATGAAACACTTGTGAAGGCTTTTATGGCTCCTAGATATCACCACATTTTTTGTATCATTTCTTTCATATTTTCTTCTTCTTTTTTTTTTTTTTTTTGGTGCTGGAGATTGAACCTAGGGCCTTGTGCATACAAAGCAAGCACTCTAAAAACTGAGCTACATCCTCAGCACCTCTCTCACATTTCTGTTCCCTAGAGGTGATGATGGTAATTGGAGATTTTGTCCCAAATGTTGTACATTTATTAAGACAGGACTAATATCCAGTGTATCTGAATCTCTCTACTCTTTCATTATTTTGCCAAAGGGATACTCATAATAGTTTTTTTTTAAATGTATCTATAAATGGGTGGAGAGTGTCTCATTTAATATTCTGCTTTATTTTCAACATCATTCAATCTTAATATTTGCTTTTTTATAGTGTTGCTAATGCTCGAACTGACTACCTTGCACATTCTGCACACACACACTCTAACAGTGAACTTTGCCACTATGTTCCAATTCTAACTTTAGGTTGGATAGATTCATTCATTTATGTCTAATGTTATTTTTTATGTGGTTGGTTTTACATATGTCTTTCTATTGCTCTTAACAATACTATTGACATACATATGGTATCAGATTTGATTAATATTATGATTTATCAGTCTGTATTATTGCAATAGAGTTTAATAATATACATTAAATGTGTCTCATAACAATAACAATATTAAATAATATAACTATATTAAAGGTTTAGGAGTTTTTTGCATATATTTTATTTCCAAGATAATTTTTTTTGGTCCTTTCTTTTCTTTTCTTTTATTTGGTACTTGGAATTAAACTCAGGGGTATTGAGCCACATCCCCAGACCTATTTTAATTGACATTTAGAGATGGTGTCTCACTGAGTTGCTTAGGGCCTCACTTTTGCTGATTCTGGCTTTGAACTCACATACACCTGTCTCGGACTCCAAAGGTGCAGGGATTACAAATGTGCACCAATACATCCAGCTCTCTTCTTATATTTAAAAAAAAATGCTAAAATTTTGATGGAAAAATATTATATATTAAATTGAGTTAAAATAGTTGTCTTTGTAATGTTAAGTTTTATTTACACACATGATATTTTATGTGCTTTTGTAAATTTTTATTTAGTTTGTGATAAGTTCCACATATTTTCCTTGAAAGCCATTATACATGTGATGTATTTAACAGATGTAACTTAAGTATAATACTTATGTGCTATTTTGTACTCTAATTAAACCAAAAATCTTTCTGGGCTCTAGAAACTAATTTTTCTCAAACTTTATTATTTTTATTTTTCTGAATCATCTCATTTTTCCTCCTAAGCCCCAGATTTCCACTGTATTGACAAGTATAGCTCTAGATTTATGCTATCACATAACTGTACACTGTCATAATACACACTATAATTTCTACAGATATAAGCTGCTTGGTGAGAAGTATTTCATATATATATATATACAGTTTTCATGATGAAATAACAGCAATTTCTACTCCATCTTTAGTTCATGAGAATTTGTTTTATTTCCTCATCAATACTTTGTATTCTTTTTGCTGTTGTTGTTTCTTACTGGAAATTTAAATCAGGGCACAGAGAGACTGGGTCACACATAGTTGCTTAGGGCCTTGATAAGTTTCTGAGGCTGGCTTTAAACTCAGGATTATCTTGCCTTAGCCTCACAATCCAATGGGATTAGATGTGTGTGCCATGGAACCTGGTTCTATTTTATTTTTATATTGAAATATATATTACTTCTGAAAATAATTTATTCTTGATATAAAGAAAGCACATAATATCATTTCTCCCACAAATAACCCCTCCTTTTTTGGAAAAGATGTCATTTATTTGGAAAAGATGTCAGTAGTGCCAGATGTATAATTTATTAATGTCTAAATGGCAAGATTATTATTATTATTATTATTATTATTATTATTATTATTATTATGTTATATATTAGTTACAAAACTTTATCTGTTCATTGCTGTGCCCCTCCCCTGACTCAGGCAATGGCAAGGCCCTACTGAGGTGGATGGTGCAAGGCGTCCATCCTCTGGAGGAGTGCAGTATGTTTCTGGGAATGGGCTGATTTGTTTTTGTATTCCTTTAATAAGTATAGTTGCGATTTTTCATATGACCATTAAGTATAAAGGAAAAAACATGACTTTCCCAATTAATGCAACTACTTCTAAAGAATAGATCTGTTTGCTCTAAATGCAATGATTCAGCTGTGGAGAGTAAATTGTTAATGTCTAATGAAAAACTCCCTGTATTCCTGTCAAGGAAGTTTTTGAGAAATTAAATTAAAATCTAGGGAAGAAAAATTAATGTTAAGAAGACAGATTAGTGCTTAGTACTGGGCAACTTGTTCTTGTTCCTGTGCACAATGGTTTGTTCTCTTGCTCTTGTTTGATTAAAATGAGTAACAAGTCAACCACTTGCCATAACCATGGCACCGGTTCCAGTCAGTAAGTCAAGAAAGAATAGTCAAGGTATAGGCCAATAGTTTGGGACATTTGTAACTATTATTAAAAGTTAACTAAGCAGAAACAGCTCAAAGCAAAACGTGAACTGAAAGTACAAATGTTTGCTTATGCATAAGCCAAGATACATTCTTCTATTCTGATTGTAGCTAGGTAATATTTTGTTTCTTTGAATAATGATTCCTGTTTTGTAACCACAAAGTACTGTGAGCCTGCCAAAATGAAAAGTATATATGATCAACTTCACAAGTTAAAATTGGGATCAACACCTGCACTTTGGTGTCTGTGTTGTTTCTCCACCCCTCTTTCGCCTACTCCTCACCATCCGTTCGTCTCCTGAGACCCCCTGTTGGTGCTAGTCTCCGACAGTTCATATTATAATAAGGTATATACTCTTTTCTATAACTTCATAGCATACATCATTGTGTATCAAAATAAGCTTTTGGGGGTTGGGAGGTGAGGAGAGGGATCATGGGGTTAGAAATGATGGTGGAATATGAAGTAAATGTATCAAGAAGTGAATTCATGTAAATATAATTTGTATAAAACCAGAGAAATGAAAAATTGTGCTCTATATGTGTAATAAGAATTGTAATGCATTCTGTTGTCACAGATAATAAAAAAATAATTAAAAATTATACATAAATGATGACATTATGTTCTAACTGAAAATAAATACTACTCCTTTGAGAAATTGAAAAAAAAAAAGGTCTGTTGGTCAGTTGTAAACTTTATAAAGTACAAAATGTATCCTGAACTTTTGGTAATACATAAACCTAGATGTATTTATTTATAGTGTTGTCAGCAAAATTAAAAAAAAAATACTGTAGAGTTCATTTTTTGCAATGTATACTCATTATTATATGAGATGCATTTTGTACATATACAAGTATACTACCGTTAAATAATAAATGATTACTACATCTCGAATTAACTACATTTATTTCAAATTAATCTGTCTTTTGAAACCACCAATATATGACACTCTTTCATATATACACTTCGTATGTCTTCAAATTTGTCACTTTTATGTATTATGTTCTTTTCTTTATTCTCCTTTTTATAGAATTTTTTTTCAAAATTATTGAGACTAATGAATTTGAAACACTTCAGTTTAACAGTGCAGTGTGTAGATTTTCTGTTTTAACCTCAGAAAAAATACATCCCAATTTTAATAGCCTTATTGTTATGTAAATGACTTCTAAAAACCTGCATATATAACACCCTCACCTGATCTTACTCTCCACTATTGATATCTGAGTGGAGGGGATCTCAAAGTGATCCATGGAAAAGGCAGAACAGAGATGGGTCAGGATGTGAGACTGGTAGATGTTGAGTATGTAGTAGTGAGTTTTCATGAAAAAGTATTTGTGGAATAGTTACGGGTAGAGAAAAAAGTACTGTGAATGAAAGAGGGAAAGAATGACCAGCTCAAGCATTCAGATTTAAAAAGTCTAATGGTGGATCAATGGTAGCATGAGAGTAAAGGGTAGTTTTTTTGTAGGCAGAAATATGGTAGAAGTGAAAGAAGAAGGTAACTCTGGCACAGTCCCCAACAGAAAGAGTCAAATAAATGGATTATGTGTTTATTTCTTCCCACCTCAATGTGGAATTGATGGTTCACAGAGTATGTTTCAGGAGGTAGTATAAAACCATTTGCAAGTAGCTTTACAAATTTATGTGGCCATAATCAACATTTCATAATTCCAGTCATGTAAAACCTGTGTACATTTTTATCTGTTTTAATTATTTATTTATTCATTCACTTTTGCTTTACTGTTATTGTGTATATACTCCTAGTGAGTATACAATGGGGTGTGTGTGTATATATATATATATATATATATAATGCTAACTCCTATAACATTAAAATCAGCCAGCCTCAGCAACTTAGTGAGGTTCTAAAAAAATTAGCAAACCCTTTTTCTTTATAGAATAATTTATTAAAGGCTGAGAGTGTTTCTTAGTAAAAAAGCATATCTGATCTAAATTTGTCATATGAGAGAGAGAGAGAGAGAGAGAGAGAGAGAGAGAGAGAGAGATCTTGCAAAAATAAAAAAAAGTAATCAGTGACACTCTTAGTGTCAAGGATGTGAATAATTTAAAAGTTATAGTGAGCTAGTTGAAAAAGTCATCTAGGTTATTAACTCCTACATTGGAAGTTAGTCTGCTCTCCAAAATATAAAAGTGAGATAGGAATTCTTTATTAAAGTGTGTATAAGGAAAAAAAGGAGTTTTGACACAGCTTTTAGTGGGTGATTACGGTTCTGCCAAGATGATAAATCTTTGAGTTATTTGGAATAATGTTACTTTATCTAGTCTTCATAAACAAAGATTGGGGTCTAATATAAATTAGGCTTGGAAAAGTAAAAACATTTCAATGAAATGTAAATGTATGTATAAATACATAAAACAATATTTTACAAAAAGTTAACATTCAGAATATTTATGCAATTATTTAATCACCAGTAATGTAAAAACAATGATAACTAAAGAAAATTGAATTAATAAAAAAATAATGCAATGAATTAATTAATTAATGAATAACTAACAAGTGCAAAGATGTAATGTGACTCGAATTGTCAAAGTCAGCTTGTAGCCATGAAAAAATGTAAAGGTACATAGAAATGGTGTTTTACTACTTACTGAGACATACCCTAAGAACTATAAATTCCACTCCTAGGTGGGAAGAGTTGAACACAGAACCCATTCACCTGGCTCTTTCACTTGGGAACTGTGCAAAAAATTACCTTTTTTTTCCCCCCTCAAATTCTATTGCTGCTTCCAAGAACACTACCCTCTACATTCACGCTATCATTGTAGACTTGTAGCGTCTTAACCCCTCTACTGTTCAAGTTTTCCTTTTTTTTTCATTGCTCTTTTTCTCCCTACCCCATATCATCCACTAATGCTTATTTTGTATAGAAAAAATCTACATACTCAGCAATCACCAGTCTTATATCTTACTATGTCCATTTCCTACCTTGTGCATAAGAACATTGAGATCCCCTCCATCAAAATGTCAATAGTCCAAAGTGATCAGAATTGGGGGTAAAATTTGCAGAATATTAGAGGTCAGTTACACAACAAGAAAGCTATAAAAAGTGGGCTTCATTTAAAGGTGAAAATAAAAAGAAGATCTTTCACTTCACTAGTTAAAATAAAGGATCGAAAATTTATGAGTCTCAATAATTTGAATTATACCTATGAGTCACTTTTTTAGGGAGAAGGGATATAAGGACATTGCTAATGATTTTAAAGCTCAAACTGTTTTTTTATGAGACAAAGAACAGAAAAGTTAAAAAAAATAAAGTAATAGTGATATCATTTTCATTAATAAAAATATATACATATTAATTCACAAATTGCTTTAACCTTTTAAACAGTTGTCAATGCACTTCTCTCTGGACTAGGTCCTATTATTGGAAAAAATCTTTGCCTTAAAATAACCAAATACAGAGGCATTTAATTCAATTAACAGGCCATCAAATAATAATAATGATAATAATAATAATAATAATAATAATAATAATAATAAGTGAGATTTTTAGGATTTCAGGGTTGTGAAGCATACCTCTAATATAAGCTACTTAAAAAGTCATCACGGGAGAATTTTATATACTGTCTGGAGACATATATGTACATTTTATTTATAAAAAGTGTTTATGGGTTCTGTAGTCAAGGTGCACAAGTCCAATACACAGTCTTTTTTTTTTCTTGAAAATTTTTTTTGTAGATGGACACACTACCATTAGTAGTTTGTTTGTTGGTTGGCATTTTAATGTGGTGCTGGGTGGTCAACCCAGTACCTAATGCATGCTAGGGAAGCACTCTACCACTGCACCATAATCCTAGTCCCCAAAGTCCTTTACTTAATTGTTTTTTGGGGGAGATTGTGTGTGTGAAGTGCAGGGGATTGCATCCATGGCCTTATATAAGCAAAACAAGCACTCTACTGACAGCTATATTCTAAACCTTGATCTGTAATATTTTAACAATGAAAATGGAACAGCTTGTCATTTAGCCTGATTCTGCACCCACTTAGCTCAGGTTGGAGGCAGTGCCTGAAACCTTGACCAATCAGTCTCTTAGGTGATAACTGTCCAATCCTCATGCAGCCAATGATGAGGGGGTGGGCTTCCACAATCTTCTGTTCCCTTGGTGTCTGAAGGCCACCATTTTTTCAATCTTTTTGTAGGCTTTCTGTCATCGATCTGGAACCCAGGTTTCTGTGCTACACAGAATCTGAAAACAAATCACAGGGAGAATGCTGAGAACCCTGAAAGCCAGGAAATGGTAAGTGTGCCTTGCTATCTTGAGACTGGGTAGGAAGGTGGCTTAAAGTTAAGAAGAGTGCCAATGGTGGAAACTGTCAGTCATGATTAGGGACTCCTCATGGTCCTCTCCAGAGTCCTGTGGCCAAGGGTCTCTCTGTGGAAACTTAGCCTTCACCTGCCTCTGACTACTATAGTGAGGCTTAGATCAGCAGCTGAAAACCTGGGCATTTTATTCCATCATTGTGTGGTGTTTTCACCTTTTTTTTTTTCTGAAGCCCTTTGTGGGCATCCATGTGCCATGAGTCCAGCATGTCTCCAGAGTGTGTAGTGAAGTCTGAGATAATTATCAGGAGAGAACCCCAAATCCATTTGTTGTATTCATGCATGAGAGAGGCTATTGATTTTAGGACTTGTTATTCATGAGGGTTATTTTTTTTAATTTCATTCATTTATTTAATTTAGTGTGTGTGTGTGTGTGTGTGTGTGTGTGTGTGTGTGTGTGTGTGTGTGTCTATGGGTGCGCATGCCCACACCCATGTGTTGTTTTTTTCTTTTGGTACCAGAAATTCCACCCAGAGGCCTTCATCCACTGATTCACATCCCCACACCTTTTTATATTTTTTTAAAGACAGGGTACCTTTGAGTTTATTAGGGCCTTACTAATTTGTTGATGCTGCCTTTTAACCCATGCTCCTCATTAGTCCTAAGCTTTTTAAACATCAGGGAAGCAGTATCTCAAATCCAGAACAAAAATCTGAAATCCAGAAATTCAGCTTACCTCTTCATAGGTCTCAGAATAAACCCCTAGTTTTCTAGCTCTCTGTTCACATATCCAAATCTAGGGTTTTCTGTTCACAGAGAATAAGTACAAAATAGAATACATAGTGTAATTACCATGTAATCAGGATAATGGGCCTCACTCAACCACACCTGTGGCTAACTGGAAGATATATTAATGAGCACTATTAAGTCCTATTTCAAATGTAAAAGACCTTGAAGCCCACTTGTGGAAACACCTTCAACAATGTTCTTTGTCCCAGGGGTTATTCCTGATTGAATTTGTATAAAAAGAGATGGGTCACAGAAAGGATGAAAGTGAATCCATATGGTAGTCAGGATGCTTTTTCCAAAGCCTATTCTAAATGCATTTTGCTCCATGTTCTGCCCAAAACCATCAGTAAACTTCTAAGATGGCACACCAAAATGGGTATTTTGGTATCATTCCTCATACCACATGGTGGAAGTTCTATTTCTTTTTGCTTAAATAGATTTTTTTCCTCAAAATTTATGAGACAAGCACCCAGATTCAATTAGCAAACTGAGAAATTTTGGTACTGTAAAGGAAAATTTCTAAGCTGATTCTAAGCTGCAGAGCCAGAGTTAAAGTGTAAAAGACCAGACATTGTGAAGTTTCTAACTGCAAGGCTTGGGTTAAACAGTAAAAGATTAAGTATTGTTACAATTCCTCTGCTACCCCCAGAACCTGTAATCTCGGTAGTTGTTAGGACAATACCCGAACTGCCCAGTAAACATTCTCACTGGCTCCTCTGGTTGTCTAATAACTTGGGACTCTGTGTAAAATGGCACGTAGACATTACAAGTCCCAAAACCAATCAGTTTGAATGTGCACCCCACTTAGAAGTAACCAATCACTCCTGTCCAATCTGTTCCCGCCAACAAATGTGCTAATTAGGTCTCAGAGTTCTTGTTCAATTTTCCCGCGCCCCGTGATGACTTGTTCTGATGTATACAAAGTCCCCCCGCCCTCTCCAAAAAGTGTACTTAAGCTCTGCCTGACCTCTGCTTGGGCCTCTGGGCTGCTCTATCTTTCTGAGTGAGCCTGGAGCCTCAGCATGCTGAATCAATAAAACCCCTTTTGCCAATTGCATGGAGCCGGTCTCTTGTGGTCTCTCCCTCCGATGCTTCGCCGGACCCTTACATTTGGTGCATTGGCCGGGAACTGCGCATCGCTGGACAGGGAGACCCAACGGACTGCTTCAGGGGTAAGTAAGGAGGCGCCTTTCCTCTCTCTCTCTCTCTTTCTCTTTCCGCTCCTTCTTCTCCTTTTCTCTTTCTTGTTTTTCTTTCGTGATCGCTCGGGTTTGGTTTCTGGTGGCTCAATGGTGGGTGTAAGCTCACAGAGGGCATAAGTTCTCAGAGCCTTGGTTTGGTTATGGCAGCGTGTGGCTGCCAGCTAAAAAAGTGGTTTCTGGTGGCTCAATGGTGGGCGTAAGCTCACAGAGGGCATAAGTTCTCAGAGCCTTGTTTTGGCTTTGGCAGCGTGTGGCTGCCAGTGGAAAACGTAAGTTTTTCCTGGCTGTGGTGGACAGATGTGTCTTTGGAGCCTCAGGCCGCCCTCCAAGGGACGCCTTGGGGGACTCAGGGGCCGGGGGACAGAAGAGCCCCCATCAGGTAGAGGGAGGAGCCCTCATAAGGTATATTCTGCTGCCAACCCGTCTGGATTTTTTTGCCGGCAATTCTTTTTGTTGTTCTCAGGTTGAATTCACTCTCTGTCTTTAATTTTTGCTTCTGAACTTGTGTTTAACGTTTTACTGTGTGTCTGTGATTGTGTCTCAGTGTGTCTTGTTTGTATTGTCTTGTCTCTGTCTCGGTTCAAGTAACTCCCAGTATGGGACAAAGCCATTCCTCTCCTCTGTCCCTGACCCTTGATCATAGGACGGATGTCCACGCAACGGCCCAGAATCTTTCCTTTACAGTGAAACGCCGGACCTGGCAGACACTCTGCGCTTCAGAATGGCCTACCCTTGGAGTTGAATGGCCCCCAGAAGGGTCCTTCCACATCCCTCTATTCCGCAAAGTCAGAGATATTGTCTCTCAGCCGGGGCCTCATGGCCATCCAGATCAACAGCCATATATCTTATCCTGGCTGGATCTCTGAGAATTTCCTCCCACATGAGTTGTTCCAGCTCCAGCCCCTCTCCCCACCCGACTTACAGGTTTAATCGAGTCGCTGATGTTCTCACACCAGCCCACTTGGGATGACTGTCAACAGCTTCTGGGGACTGTCTTCACAACAGAGGAACGGGAGAAAATCCTCTTGGAAGCCAGAAAAAATATTCTTGGACCAGATGGGAGACCAACCCAACTTCCTAACATCATCGAGGCTGGCTTCCCCTTAAACCAACCCAACTGGGACCCTAACACCTTTGAAGGTAGGGAGCATCTGTCCACTTATCGCTGGGCTCTTGTAGCAGGTCTCCGAACGGCCGCTAGACAGCCAACTAATTTGGCCATGGTAAGAGAGATTATCCAGGGTATGACCTTAAGAGATTTGGCTAGAGAAACTGAGGAAGAGAGGGAACAAAAGAAAGATGAAAGGAACAAAAGGCAGACTAAAGTATTGGCTAAGGTCCTGGTCACCGCCACAGATAGGCCAGAAGTTAGAAAGCAGGGAGACAGGAAAGGAAATCTGGGCCCATGCCAAAAGCTGCCCCTGGCCTCAGACCAATGTGCCTACTGTAAAAAAAAAAAAAAAAAGGTCACTGGGCCAAAGAGTGCCCCAAAAAGAAGCAGCTATGCCAGCCTGTCATGCTGACTCCAAAAGATGACTAGAAAAGTTGGGGCTCAGATCTCCTCCCCGAGCTGAGGGTAACATTTAAAATTTCTAAATCCTTCAATAAAAACTCCCATAGTCATGGCTTTGACTATGTCAGTAAAAGATAGATATCAACTCTTTACACCCCCAGGGACTGATCAACAGGCAAACTAAAAGATTATCCTGATGCCTGGGCAGAAACTGCTGGGTTAGGTCTGGCCATAAAACAACCTCCAGTAGTAATAAAATTAAAAGCCTTTGCCTCTCCAATCAGTGTTAAACAATATCCTCTAAGTAAAGAAGCTAAGGATAAGATAAGACCCCATATTCAGAAATACCTGGCTCTTGGGGTTCTAAGGCCCTTTCAATCAGCCTGAAATACCCGCCCTGTTACCAGTAAGAAAGCCAGGAACTGGAGACTATCGTCCTATTCAAGACCTGAGAGAGATCAACAACAGAGTGCAGGACATTCACCCCACGGTACCTAATCCATATAATTTGCTTAGCACTCTGAATCTAGAGCGGATATGGTACACTGTGCTGGACTTAAAAGATGCTTTCTTCTGCTTGCCCATACATAAGGACAGTCAGTTATTGTTTGCTTTTGAATGGATAGACCCAGAAATAAGAACATCTGGCCAACTAACCTCTACTAGACTCCCACAGGAGTTCAAAAACTCCCCCACTCTTTTTGCTGAAGCTCTCCACAAGGACTTCAACGACTTCAGAACTGCACACCCCGAAGTCACCCTACTCCAATATGTGGATGATCTGCTGCTGGCAGCCAACACCAAGGAAAACTGTGAGTCTGGGACCCAAGCACTATTATCCGAGCTTGCTCAGCTAGGATACAGGGATTCTGCCAAAAAGGCCCAAGTTTGTCAACAAAAAGTAATCTACCTGGGTTAGTTTCTTGAGGGTGGCAAACAATGGCTTACAGAGCCCAGAAAAAGAACTGTTGTGCAGATACCGCCCCCATCTGATAAGAGACAGGTCAGAGAGTTTCTTGGGACTGCCGGCTTTTGCAGGTTATGGATTCCTGGGTTTGTGTCTCTGGCTGCCACTTTATACCGGCTGATAAAGGGGGATGTCCAATTCCAATGGACCCCTGAACACCAACAGGCTTTTGATAGTATCAAAAAGGCGCTGCTATCCGCTCCAGCCTTAGCACTCCCAGATGTAGAAAAACCCTTCACTCTACATAGAGGAAAAAGAAAGAAATAACACGGGGAGTACTCACTCAGACTTTGGGACCTTGGAAAAGGCCGGTAGCATACTTATCAAAGAAACTGAATCCAGTGGCCAGCGGGTGGCCCCATTGCCTAAGGGCTATAGCAGTGGCAGCCCTTCTGATAAAGGATGTTGATAAATTAATGTTGGGACAAAAGCTAACTATCATAGCCCCCCATACCCTGGAGAGCATCATGTGTCAGCCTCCAGACAGGTGGCTATCAAACTCCAGAATGACCCATTACCAGAGCCTCTTACTTGACAAGGACAGAATAACACTGGGACCCCCTGTTCCACTCAACCTGGCTACACTACTGCCAGAAGAGTTATCAGGACCTGTCGCTCATGATTGTCAACACATACTGGCAGAGGAGACCAGTGTAGGACTAGACTTAAAGGATCAGCCACTGCCCTACCCTGAGGTCGTATGGTTTACAGATGGGAGCAGCTTCCTCCAAGACGAGGAATTGGCTGCACAGGAACATTCAGGCAGCTTATCATCTGGGGACACAGATACAGAACTCTGGGAAGCCTTCTCCACAAAAAAAGAAGTAACCAAGAGGGTGGTCAAAAAGATTCTGGAGGACATCTTTCCAAGATTTGGACTGCCTAAGGTAATGAAGTCCCATAACGGACCGGCGTTTGTGGCCCAGGTAAGTCAGGGACTGGCCAGGACCCAGGGGATTAATTGAAAGTTACATTGTGCCTATAGACCCCAGAGTTCAGGACAGGTAAAAAGGATAAATAAAACCATCAAAGAGACCTTAACGAAATTAAGCTTGGAGACTGGCATAAAAGATTGGACTATGCTCCTACCTTATACACTGTTTTGTCCTGATCAATTCTATTTTTGGTCAACTGTAAAGTTTTTAAACAACTTGAGTTATGTGTTATATGTCTATATCTGTGTATGTCCATATATCCTGCAGTGATATGACAATTGACAGATGAGGAGAGCTCATAAAAAAAAAATTAGATCCAAATGTCCTCGATTCCCGTGATTCAAACACTTCAATTTAAATTGGGTAAACAGATAAAATGTTAATGTCTATAAAACAATATGCTAAAATTCAAAAATTTACAAGTGTTTTTTCAAAATGTGAACAGAAAGAGGTTAACAGATGGAAAAGAGAAACTAAAAGGTTCTAGATATGGATTTAATTGAGGGAAAATATGTTCCTAGATAAAAAAGTCTATGTGATTAGGTAATTAAGAGTGTTTAAGTAAGTGATAAAAAAGTTTTGTGTAAGTTGGTTATGTGTGTAAGTTTTTGAACAAGTAATCTTAAAAAAAAAATAAATAGCTGAAACAGCTGGTTAAACAAGTGCTATTATTTTAACAAATTGTGCTATGTAATTTCTTTAAAAGCCAAACTTGGTTAATATAAAATCATCAATGTAATTATGATATTTTTAATATGTTCATATCTTCCAGTTATACAAGTCTGTAAGGTAAAAGCTTCAAAAGAACATTATATCAAACTGGTGTCCTAAAGTTATATGGTAATTTTAGGCTTAAAAAAAAGACATGTTGGAGATTTATTTATATCATTTGTATTCTATAACTGGGCTTGTTATCAATAAGATATGTACAGTTCTATGTTACCTTTTTACACTGAGATACAACTTAAGTGTATTTTTAAGTTAATGAGGGCTTAATCTGTGTAAAGGTTTTATTGTAAAACACAAAAGTACTTTACTACTTTTCCATAAAAGGTTAAAAACTTTCAGCCTTTCTTTAATTCATGTTTTAGGTGTGATATTATGTTGTGTTAGCTAATGTTCATGTAAACTTGAGCAGCAGTTTATATAAACTTTATAAAATGATGTCTAAAAAACAAAGATCAGCTTTAGAACTATAAAATTTAAGATTTATAAAGAGCCCTGCCTTACTTATAATAAGACTCTATGTCCCATCTCGCTACATGTAAAAGTAAGTGTAAAAAAAATAGGCCAGATTTCAGTACATTTAAAGTTGTGTCAAGAAGTTGGTTTTTGTCACGACTGCCAGGATCTCAAACAGGGGATTATAATGCATAGCTCTGCCAAAATTCTAGGTAGCTAATATATGAACTAAATATGTTTTTACCCTAGTTAGTTTTGTTTTGTAGTTTGCTTTTAGATGGTCTAAGGATTGCCTGTTAATGTTTTAAGGAGATACTGCTTTAAGAACTTACAATCTGGGTCAACTTAAGATAAGGAGTTACCACCTACAGGAGAGGGAGATAGACATTAAAGCCCAGTACTCTTAATATAAGCCTGCTAATTCTGTTAACTTATTTGCTAGATGTTTAAAATTAAGTTTTAAAATTAAAAATTTGGCTATTGCCCTTTGAGTCAGTCTGAGTCAGGGGATAGAGGACTTCTCCAAAGGGCTCTGCAACTCTAGGCCACATAACCTCCTGAACAGGGAGATTAATGAGACCAGCGGAGGACAGAAAGCCAATCGGTGCATTTGCTGTGAAGAGGAGGGTCATCAGAAAAGGGGAGACATCCCTGATGCTTCCGAGGGAAGCCATATGGTCAAGCGAGGCCTGGACCCATCCTAGCGCAAATGACACTAGCAGAACTGGGAAGCTGCTGTAAGTTCCCCGAGGACTCCCAGGGAAACTCAGCTGACTGTTAAGAATAGATGGAAACAAAGGTCAGTTTGACTTGCTTCATCTTAAACACTTAGCAAAGACACTTAAAGCCAAAGCATAGCTGTTCCTGGGCATTTTAAATGATAGTAATAGTTAACTGTAACTTCCATAAATAAATAAACTAGAGGCTACAAAAAAGATTCTTAGGTAAAAATGCCTGATAACCATCAAAAGAAACTGCCAGAGTAGTTTTTAGTTCAAGGCCTTTAACCAACGCAGGTAGGTTAATGTTTGCTAGTATGGTTATCCAGCCCTAGTAACAGAATTAAAGGTTTCTCTATTAGGCACAGAGGTCATACTAGTAAAAAATTTTTCAAGACCAAATGACATTAAATTATTAAAATTATTAGACAAACTATATCTTAAGGAAAAGGACATCTGTAACCCTAAAAGTTAAATGTTGTATGACAAATATCCTTAAAGATTTACATGCTCAGATAGAAGCCATGTCCTCAGCAACTTTGTCATGGAAACAATATCTTATCTCCTGGTTCTTGGTACTTCCTGGTGGAAAACATTGTTAGTCTTTGTCTTTGCCATCATACTCATTGGCATATTCCTGTGCTATGGGATTTATTGCTGCATCAATCTGGTTCCAGTACTAATGAATTCTTGTTTTTTTTATAGACCACCCATCACTCAAATGGCCTTCCAGTCTGTTACTTCTCAACTGGACTTTTATCATGGACCACTCAATAGACCCGATTTTTAGAGGGGGACTCCAAACTGCTTGCCCCACACCATCCCTTCTCCTTACAGCAGTAAGAAGTTCCCAAATTAGAGGGAGGGAAACAAAGCCAGATTTAAAGTTAGGTAGTCAGTGTAGTTAAATTCGGTCTAATATCAAGTGGGATCTAAAATGGAGGCCACACTAAAAATGATTCCAGGGAATGCGAAACAATTCATGTAATATGAGACCCTTCAATAATTATGATTCAGTACTTTTAAGATTAAAAGTAGTCAAAAAAAAAGGAGTGGGGAATGTAAAGGTAAAATTTCTAAGCTGATTCTAAGCCGCAAAGCCAGAGTTAAAGTGTAAAAGACCGGACATTGTAAAGTTTCTAACTGCAAGGCTTGGGTTAAACAGTGAAAGATTAAGTATTGTTACAATTACTCTGCTACCCCCGGAACCTGTAATCTCGGTAGTTGTTAGGACAATACCCGAACTGCCCAGTAAACATTCTCACTGGCTCCTCTGGTTGTCTAATAACTTGGGACTCTGTGTAAAATGGCACGTAGACATTACAAGTCCCAAAACCAATCAGTTTGAATGTGCACCCCACTTAGAAGTAACCAATCACCCCTGTCCAATCTGTTCCCGCCAACAAATGTGCTAATCAGGTCTCAGAGTTGTTGTTCAATTTTCCCGCGCCCCGTGATGATTTGTTCTGATGTATACAAAGCCCCCCGCCCTCTCCAAAAAATGTACTTAAGCTCTGCCTGACCTCTGCTCGGGGCTCTGAGCTGCTCTATCTTCCTGAGTGAGCCTGGAGCCTCAGCATGCTGAATCAATAAAACCCTTTTGCCAATTGCATGGAGCCGGTCTCTTGTGGTCTCTCCCTCTGACGCTTCGCCAGACCCTTACAGTACATCTCAAAACTCCACTTCAGCATTATCAATCATTATTTCCTATGTTTTATTTCAAATGGATGCATCATTTACAATGTTTTTCTTCAAAAACTGGAGGGCATTTTTAAAAGATTTTAATTTATCATTCTGAAATTTTTACATGAGAAGAAAGCAGAATAAAATTAGGTGACATTAAAAAGAATGAATCTCTCCTAAATGAGGTTTATGTGTCTCAATTAAAGATTTTTAAAAACTGTAATTGGTCCTCAATTGAGGGTTTATTTATTTGTTTGTTTGTTTGTTTATTTATTTATGTCAGAGCAATTTATGAAAATAACCCACAGAAGGGGCTGGGGTTGTGTTTCAGTGGTAGAGTGCTCAATTAGCACCTGCAAGGCCCTAGGTTGGATCCTCAGCACCACATACAAATAAATAAATAAATAAATAAATAAATAAATAAATACCCCACAGAAACATTCCAAACATTTCAGAAAACTGTTTTCTTCTGTTGTGGCAGAAAACAATAAAAGTGGGACTAAGTTGAATTTAAGTTACATGCAAGTTCAATCTCTCTCTCTCTCTCTCTCTCTCTCTCTCTCTCTCTCTCTCTCTCTCCCTGTTTGTGTGTGTGTGTGTGTGTGTGTGTGTGTGTATGTGTGTACTGGGGATTGACCCAGAGCCTCAAGCTTAGAAGGCAAGTACTCTAAAAGCTGAGCTATTTACCCAGCCCCATTTTTGGGGGTGAAAGACCAGGGATTGAAGTCAGGTTGAAGTCAGGGGCAGTCTACCACTGAGCATCATCCCTAAACTATTTTGTATTTTACTTAGAGACAGGGTTTCACTGAGTTGCTTAGTGCCTCACCATTGCTGAGACTGGTTTTGAATTCATGATCCTCTGTCTCAGTCCTGTAGACAGCTGGTATTACATGCATGCACCACCATGCCTGGCCAACTTCAATCTCAAGGGCCTTACACAGCAAATTAGATCAAAGTCCATGTCAGTAACTTGATACATTATTTAAAAAATATATTTTGTTAGTTGTTGATAGACTTATATTTTATTTATTCATATATGGAGCTGAGAATCAAACCCAGTGCCTCACATGTGCTAGAGCAGTGAGCTACCACTGAGCTGCAGCCCCAGCCCCCTGCTACATTTTATTATGGGGATATTGGAGATTGAACTCAGGAACACTGGAGTACTAAGACACATCCCCAGGGTTATTTATTTTTTTTTATTTTATTTTTACTTTATTTAGAGATAGGGTCTCACTGAGTTTCTTAAAACGTCACTTTTGCTGAGGCTGGCTTTGAACTTTTGATCCTTCTTCCTCTGCCTCTTCAGATACTGGTATTATAGGCCTGCACCAACACACCAGCCCCTGGTATATTTTTAATACCTGTTTTACATAGATTTTAACCAGCAGCCTTAACTTTTTTCTAATATATATTTGGATTGAATCCATAACCCAGAAACCAGTGAAACAGGGAATCTATTTTTTATCTCCAACACTGCTTTAGGTTATGACAGTGTCTGAGTTAAGATTCCCCATTGAAGAATTTACTGTGTGTTGTGTTCTGATTCTGACCTCACATATGACCTAGTTCTGAGTTTTAGAATATCTGAAACAAGGTTCCCAGAGATTTCATTTTTTTCGAGTATTTAGAAAACACCAGTATCTGAGTCTTGCCTTCTAGGGACCAGTTTGAATTTTAAGTGTGTACCTTCTGAAGGGATGGACTAAATGGATGCTTTGCAGCTGGAAGGCATTTTCTGATATAGTTTCTATCTAAAAGGCACTTCATTTGTTTCCTTTTATTAGATACTCTGAAAAAAGATACAATAAAAATAAAAGTGTGGCAATAACTTTAGTAAAAGGATTCCAATTCTTTTTTATATACCCAGAATTATTATTACTGGTTTTTGTGGCATGTTTTTTTTTAACCAAGAATTATTATTTATATCTTTTTATTTATGTAGATACTGGAGATTAACCCAAGGGCTCTTTACCAGTGTGCCTCATACCCAGTCTCCAACACTTTTATTTATTTATTTATTTTTGAGATAGTGTTTTACTGAGTTTCTTAGGACCTTGCCAAGTTTTTGAGACTTGTCTTTAACTTGAGAATAAAACCCTAGTTTTCTACCTCTCATCCTCTTAAGCCACTGGGAGTACAAGCATGTATGACCTTGAACTGCTACCCTAAATTATTACTAGTGGATTATGTGACATTTTTCTTTTGGGCTTTTATAGAACCTTAACACTTTTATAAAAATATATTAAATTTGTATTGTCACCAACATTTTTACATCTTTGTGTACCCTGGTATTCTTATTAATTATGAGATATTTGCTTAGTTTTGTGTGGTTTGGTGCTCAGTATTAGACCCAGGGGTGCATATCACTGAGACACATCCACATTCCTTTTTAAGTTATATTTTGAGAAAGGCTTTCACCATCTTGATTGTAGCATTGTTATGTTAATGAGGTTGTCTTTGAACTAACAATTCTCCTGCATCATTTTCCATAGCTTCTAGAATTTCAGGCATATGCCACCATACATGACAATTTTAGATTTTTATAATAGCCATTCCAATAGCACTGCAAAGGCTGCAGTAAATCTATTTGATTAATGCATTAAATCCCTGAGGCAAGTTTATGTGAAGTAGCCAGTGTAGGAATGTTGTGTAAAGATTAGCAAGGATGGTGGAATGTGACAGATATTATTATCTAAAGTACAAATATATTGGGCTAGGGATGTGGCTCAAGCAGTAACGCACTCGCCTGGCATGCGCGAGGCACTGGGTTCGATCCTAAGCACCATATAAAAATAAAATAACGAAGTTGTGTCCACCGAAAACTAAAAAAATAGATATTAAAACATTCTCTCTTTCTTTTTAAAAAAATATTAGAAAAATAGGGTACATATATGAAGACAGGAATAGATGTGAACATACTTTATATACAAACAGAGGTACAAAAATTGTTTTATATGTATAATAAGAATTGCAATGCATTCCACTGTCATGCATTCAAATAATAAAACAACAACAACAACAAAAGATTACTCGGGAATAAACAAGAATTTTTTTAAACCCCTTTTGTGAATTGTTGTTGGAAACTATAGTCCATAGTAGTCCTAGAAACACATGTAAATTAATTTGTTTGCAAGTTTTGAATATTTATACATGCTCAATAACCTTTGCATCTAAAGCTTGGAACTTCAGAAAATAGTACCTTGAACACAATTTGTTAAAGTTTAAAAACGCAGTGCACAAACACATTCCTTTTAGGAGCAATTGGTAGTTGTGGAGTTATTACTGTGGTTAGTTGTTTTGAGGCAGGGCTCTGGAAGTGTTAAAATCTCACTCAGGTATTGGCAATTTACTGTATTGTATACTATTTGCACCCACAATACAATACTCCCAGCAAAAGCAATTGAGAAAATATGCTAATAAATGTCTTGAAATACATGGACATCATTGATATTTGGCTAATTCTCTGCTTTGATCCCAGCTCATGGAAAATTTGGAAGTACATTCATGATACCTAGAAAATCACCATATTTTCTGTGCCTTAGATACATGTGTATCATTTTTTCCACATTTCTCTTTACTGAGGGTAATTCTGGAATTTGGGGTTTTGGTCCAAAATGAGGTACTTTGCTTCAGACAGAGGTAATACTAAGTGTACTCCAGCTTTTACTGCTGATTGAATTTGGATATTTTCTAAATTGTCTGATGTATCTTAATCTATCTACTCATTTGTGACTTTAAAAAGAGAAACTTATAACATGAGTACCTTTTTATTAAGTGTGCACATATGTAGAAAAATGATCCATGATTTTAATATTCTGCTTTATTTTTAAGATCATTCCCCCCTTAACATCTGCTTTTTTTTGGTTTATGTTGCTAAGGTTGTAACCCAGTACCCTGCACATTAGGCACACATGTTTTACCACTGAATTGTGCCATCAGTCCAAAATTCTAACTTTAGATGGATCAGTTTCAAGCCTTCATGTCTAATGTCATTTTTCACATGGTTGAATTTAGGTAGACCTTTCTGTTGCTCTTAACAATACTAAAAGTGGACATAAATATGGATTCAGATTTGTTCATATTATAATTCTTTGGTCTGTAGTATTGCAATATAGTTTATAATATACATATATTATAGGTCACATAAAAATCAGTATTGTATTTTTTCTTCTTTTTTAATATATTTTTTAAATATTTATTTTTTAGCTGTAGTTGGACAAAATATGTTCATTTATTTATTTTTATGTGGTGCTGGGGATTGAACCCAGGGCCCCACCTGTGCTAGGTGAGCACTCCACCGCGGAGCCACAACCCCAGCCTGTAATTGTACTTCTAAATTTTAGGTGTGGGAGGATTTTACATATTTTACATCCCATATAAATTTTTTAAAAATGGTTTTGTCTCTTCTTTACATTATGCTAAAATTTTTATGGAATAATTATACTTTAAATTGAGGAAATGTTGTTGGTTTTGCAACTATGAGGTTTATTTACACACATGGTCTTTCTAATTAAGTATTTTATGTGTTTCTGAAAATTTCTAATTTGTAATAGGTTTTACATAATTTTCTTGAAAGCCTATACACATGTGATGTGTTACACAAATATCAATTTTATATAATATTTCTGTGATATTTTGCTGGCTCTAAAATCCAATTTTTCTCAAACTTCAGTATTTCTTTTTTCTTGAATATACCTCCTGTTTATTCAAGTATGTAATATTATAGCAGTAACCTTATGCTACCATGTAACTAAATTCTAACATGGCTCACTATGATACTTATTGAGGAGCATCATATATATTAAAAAGGTAAAAAGTATGCATAAATGAATAACAGTTATTTACATCTCCATTTTTAGTCCATGAGAATTTCTTTCATGTCCTCATCAATACTATATATTTTTTCTATCTGATATTATTTAATATTTCTCCAATTTGTTAATTTTTTTAAAATTTTTGAACATTTCTCTTATATAAAGAAGTTATTTAAGTCTCTTACCTGCTTTTCTCTTGGTGTGTCTTTCATTTTCTTTTTTATTAAAAATGCTTAGTTATATGTGAGTTCTAGTTCTTCCACTGTCTCTCCTCTTTGTATCTTACAATGGTATTATTTATGTATAAAATTTTTATTTTAATGTTTCCCAGTTTATGAATTTTTAACATATTTTGTGTAACTTTTTGAGAAGAAATAACACATTTTTTGTGATTGAGTTTGAAATCAACGGTGCCATTTCACTAAATTTTATCCCTAGGAATTTTTTAATTTAATGTTGAGACAGGATGTTAGTAAGTTGCCTAAACTTGTCTTAAAATTTCAATCCTAATGCTTTATCCTCAAAAATATATGGTATTGGAGGCATGTATTATTTTATTGACAGTATAAACACCCCTTTTAATTATGGTGCCTGAGGTTGAACTTAGGGGCACCTGATCACTGAGCTACACCCTGAGCACTATTTTATATATTATTTAGAGACAGGATATCACTGACTTACTTGGCACATTACTTGTGCTGACACTGACTTTGAACTCAAAATCATCCTTCCTCAGCATTCCAAGCCACAAGGATTACAAGCATGCAGAAATGTACAAAGCTTTTTTTTTAAAATAATATTTTAGTAGTTGTTGATGGACTTTTATTAATTATATGTGGTGCTAAGAATAAAACTCAGTTTCTTGCACATCCTAGCTAAATACTCTACAACTGAGACAAAACTTTATCCCATGAACCAAGCTTTATATACTCTTTGTAGTAATCAGCAACAACTTTAAAAATTAAAATTGAATTTATATTAGTTTTCGTAGTACAGTAATGTATTACTAACTAAACTTATTTTTAGGATTTTTTTAAACAATCTAATAGATGACTATTTTTTTCCCAGAGATTATTTTATCACTTCTTTAGTGCTTAGTGAAGGGTCTTCTTCTTCTATTTCTTTTTTTCAGAATATGAATGTCTCCTATTATCAAATGGGTTCATGCTTAGTGTGTTGAAAATAATGATTCTAAAAAGTTCACACAATCCACACATTTCCAAGACTATAGGGGGAAGGGAAAGGACAATATTCAGAATCAAGAAACCATTTCCTGTGAAAGCATAGTATCAGTTTCCAACCTGGAGTGTAATCCAGATCTTTCAGTGGTAAGATTGTTTAAGTACCAAAACCCTAGCTTTTGGGGATCCTCTAAAGTGCCCTGAATGGCTTTAAATCATTTACTCTTCTTCAAAATAAAATTTCTGCTACCTACTTTGTTGGAGTCCAGCTCTGGCAGGGGGTCTCAGGAGCTGAATGGATGGTGAGGAGTCAGTGAAAGGCAGCAGAGAAACAACACAGACACAAAAGTGAAGGTGCTGAATCCCAATATTTACTTGTGAAGTTAATCATGTATACTTTTAATTTTGGCAGGCTCACAGTATTTTCTGGTTACAAAACAGGAATCCTTATTCAAAGAAACAAAATATTACATAGCTACAATTAGATAAGAAGAATGTAACTTGGCTTATGCATAAGTAGTAATTTTTACTTTCAGTTCAAATTTTGCTTTGAGATGTTTCTGCTTACTTAGCTTTTAATAATAGTTAGAAATGACCCAGACTATTGGCCTATAACTTGATTATTCTTTCTTGACTTACTGACTAGAACCAGTGCCACAGTTACGGCAAGTGATTAACTTGAAAAGAGAGGCTACTGATTTCAATCAAACAAGAGTAAGAACACCAAAACATTGTGCACAGAAACAATAATAACAAGTTGCCCAGTACCAAGCACTAATCTGTCTCCTTTAGATTATTATTTTTCTCTAGATTGTAATTTAATTTCTCAAAAACTTCCTTGACTGTTTTTCCTACAGGGGTTTTTCCTACAGGGGTTTTTCATTAAACATTTACTATTAAATTTCACAGCTGAATAATTGCATTTAGAGAAAATAGATTTATTCTTTAGAAGTAGTTGCATTAATTGGGAAAGTCATGTTTTTCCCTTCATACTTATTGCTCATATGAGAAGTTGCAACTATACTTATTAACAGGAATACAAAAACAAACCAGACCATTCACAGAAACATACTGCACTCCTCCAGAGGATGGATGCCTTGTGCCATCCACCTCAGTAGGGCCTTGCCTTTGCCTGAATCAGAGAAAGGGAAAAGCACTACTTAAAAAAAAAGTACTATGAATGAGAAAGTTGAATGAGACTTCAGTTCTCTGGAGCTACTGAGGTTGATCTTTAATTATAGTTTATAAATAGTTTAATAAGAAGGGCCTTACAATTGTCTCATCTTTTCAAACACATGATATGGAATACTTAGATGTACTGACATGAAATAACAAAAATGCATTTCAGGGAAGGGATATCACAGAAAATTTCAGGGTAGAATCTTGGAAATGTAGAAAAAATATATTCATATACATATGCATTTCTATAGAAAAAAATAAGTAATAAGTACATTAGTATGGGGGTAAATTCAGTGTGCCTAATGCATTGTAGGTAGAAGGTAGTGATAAATAGTACCTGAGGAGATCCAGAACTCCATAATTATGGAAGACATTAATAGCAATTTAGAAAAAGAAAATACAGTTAAATCCCTTTAGATATGCTTCTGTCCTCTGTTTTTTTTATAAATTTGATTCTGTCAAATAAGATTATGTGGGTATGGTTCTCTCTGAATTTATGTTTTCTTTTGTTTTTAGGGTTTTGTCAGCTATGTCATGTAAAGCCCTGTCCTAAACTCACTTTGCGGGCTCTTTTACTACCTGTTCTGGACTGCAGAGAAGAGACCCACTTTACTCATTCTGTGCAATGAACTGACTTTTGTCAATCTTTGAAAAAAATGTTGGAAAGAACAAGCATATTGGAGGGTATTTCATATCCTATAGTATTATTGTCAGACCCTGTGAGGTTAGAGGGTAGTTACTTGATAGGTTAGAAACATCTTTCCTATGAGAAGGGCTTATATATATATATATTTTTTTGTTTTGGAGGCCTCATAAGCACAGAAGAGAAGCATTTATGGTCACTAACAAAGGAATACCAGAAGCCATTAGATGGGAGAAAATGCAAAAAAAAAAAAAAAAAAAAAAAAAAAAAATATATATATATATATATATATATATATATATATATATATATTAGAGCTTTTAGAGGTAAGATAGCCCTTCCTTCCATGACTTTTATAAGAGTCCATTCACAGTCAGTTGCCGGGGTCCAGCCCCAGCGGGGTCCAGGGAGTCCTGAAGGAGGAGTGGCGTCGGCGAAATGATGAAACAGGAGTCGTTCCGTTTGAGCAATCTCCAGAGAGAGAGCTAAAGCTGCTTTCTCTGGGTCCCCTTTTTATTACAATTTTTCTCATCATTATAGATTCACAATACGTCATTGATTATATAATTTAAAACTTTGCCAAGACATGACATTTCCTTAACCATGATTGAGAGCACACCGATCTACATTCTTCCAGGATATGACCCCCAGCCATACAATCATCAAAGTACAGAATCATCAGTAAAACATGTCACCAATTTACATCCTTCAGATTTTCCCAAGATTTACTATTTTTCCCAAGATATGTTATTTTCTTATTAACTAATGCCAAACTACGTAACCAGACTCTAAGTCTCCTAGCCAATCATTAACCTAAAGTACACTTGTACTTTATTTCTAATTTAAAATTTCCATCTAAAAAAGTCCCTTTAAATCTTATATTTAAAATATCCTAAAGTTTATGAATCATCCTTAAAACATATCAGAAACCTATATAACTAAAGACTTAAGAATTTCTAAACTTAAAAATCTAAATAAAATAATATTTCTAACATTATTTTAAAACTGTGTCTTATTAACCTATTTTAATTGATTCCTAAATTTATTCTCATAAAACTGGTTGAGCTGCTTTCTCAAAGAGTTTCTTTGTTTCTCAGTCAAGGTACACTAATTCTCAAAGAATTTGTTTTTCAGTCAAGGTGTACTAGTTCTCAAAGAGTTTGTTTTTCAGAGGATGATTGTTGTCCGTTATTAGGTTTGTCCACAATGTACTAAGATAGAAGAATAGCCTTTTACTTTGTCCTTGATATGCTGAGGGGTGGGTAGAACAGCCTCCAAGGCATGAACTACCTGTTCTGTTCTAGCCATCTGAAATTTAATTTGTTTGGCATTTAACATACTCATGCCTCCTGTGAGAAACATAAGCATGAAAATGCAAAGTCCCAATTACATAAAAAAGGGTCTCATGGTTTCGGTTACCCACCAACCAGCATGGCTTTGCCAGCATTCATCCTCACTGTGACCCTGTCAAGACAGTGGGAGAGCGGCTTTGCCAACACTTTTTCTCACTGTGACCCTGTCAAGACAGTGAATGGGGGATCGCCTCCACCAATCAGTCACATTGAAAATCTTGTATTTAAGTCATTCATAAATTTAAGAGCATAATTTCTGGTTATTTTACTCCAGTAAGTGTCTAATTCTTTTATATTTTAGCAGCAGTAGAAAATAAGAGATTATTTCAAATTAAGTCTTCTATGTGATCAAATTTCCATCGTGATCATCATGTGGTCAACATTAAGTAGTATTTATCAAAACATTGATCAAAGCTGATAAAAAACAAGATTGAAGCTTCACTGACTTTTATGAGTTTTAGCAACAGCTTGATCAGGCAGCTTTTAACTTTTAATATATGTGAATGTATAATTTTGATTCTTTTCTTACTACAACCTCCTTGTGATGTGAACAAGGTTGTGTTCCCTAAGAAACTATACCATTTATTCTAGACACTAAGATGTTTTCTTTGCTTTCAGTTACTTCTGGTAACTTCTGCCTTAGTGATTCTTATAATTTTTTCTTTATGAAAGTAATGGAAACACATTTTATTTTTTTAAACTAAGAACCTGATTTTCATATAAGGAGATTTACTACTCTTCATGATTTCTTGATCTCTCTTATTTTGCATTTTGGAGATTCACTGATACCTTTTCAAAGCTTTTTCATATTTATTTGTAACTTGGACAATTTATTAATTTTATTTTTGTTCTAATTGATTATACAGGACAGTAGGAAATTCTTTAATTCATTGTACACACATAGAGCTCACAGTTTTACTTCTCTGGTTGTACACAAAGTAGGGTAACACCATTCATGCAATCATAAAAGCTCCAAGGATAAATGATATTGGTCTCATTTTACCATCTTTCCTGTCCTCGTTGCCATACCCTTTCTGTTCCCTTGGACAAATCCAAAATTCCTCCACTGGTCCCATGCTTCTCCAAGTTATGAATTAGCTTCCACTTATCAGAGAATTAATTTGTCTTTTTGGGGGAAATTTATTTACTTCATTTTGCATGATATTCTCCAACTCCATCCATTTATCTGCAAATGTCATAATTTTATTCTCTTCTCATGCTCAGTAATATTCCATTGTGTGTGTGTGTGTGTGTTTGTGTGTGTGTGTGTGTCTGAAGGTCTTTATCTATTTCTCTATAGAAGGGCATCTAGGTTTGTTCCACACTTTGTCAATTGAAAACATGAGCATTTTATTTACTGTTTTTTTTTTCTGTCATCTTTTATATTGAGTAAATGTGATTTGGCCAAGAATAGAGTCCCTTTTACTTTTCCAGCTTATAGATATTTGTGTCTTCTAAGTTTTACATTAAAACCTTTAACTTTATTAAGGGGGTACTGGAGATTGAACTCATGGGCACTTGACAAATTTTTTCGGGGGGGGGGTACTGGAGATTGAATTTGGAAGCACTTAAACGCTCAGTCACATCCCCAGCTTTTTTTTTTTTGTATTTTATTTAGATATAGGGCCTCACAAATTTTCTTAGCATCTTGCTTTTGCTGAGGCTGGCTTTGAAGTTTTGATCCTCCTTTCTCACCACCCCCATCTGCTAACATTGAAGGCATGTGCCAACATGTCAAGCTAGATCTTAAATATTTTAATATTATTTTATGGAAATCTTTCACATGCAATTAAATTGCATTTAGATAAGATATATTGCCACAAAGTATGTACCTATTGATGTAGTAGCAAATGTTTTGTATGTTTCTCTATGCTTTTTCATTATTAATTACTAAATTAAATATATGATATATCATGAGGTTACTTTAATATTCTTAACAGTGTTTTACAACATTTAAACATTTTGTAGCTATGTTGTAATTAAAAATAAATAAGCTCATATTTTTTCCATTTTTATATGATCCCAATGTAGTTAGTTTAAGAAATACATTTCAGTGTTTGCACTCAAATTTGTCTCTTTATGAGAAGCAGACCAGGTCATCATCACATCTGAAAAGCCTATAATGACTTCTTTATAAATGATTGTTAGTTGTTTCAATTTAATTCTTCTTAGTAGTTAATGTGTCACTACAATGAGTTCATTAGAATCACAGTTTATAATTCACTCTGTGTGGACTGATGAAAAAAATCATTTATTTTTAGTTAATACAATTTTTTTTCTTTCTTGTTAATGTATAGGAGCAAACTGATATTTTCTAAATTCTTTATATCTACCAACTTAACTCAGATACTGATTAATTTATTCTTTTATGTTCTATTTTGGAAATTACTGTAGTAAATTAATGGATCTATCCCTATACTAGCTAGTTTCTCTAAGAAATCTCCATGGTTGTATGTCTTTATCTCCATTATGTTATGAGTTTATTTTATTCTTCTTGTTCACCTTTTTACTGGGGATCAAACCTAGAAGTTCTGTATCCCTGAACAATTTCATATCTGGCCAAGTTGCCCAATTCGTCATGTACTTCTTTAATTTTTTTTTTTTGTACTAGAGATTAAATCCTATTGCACTAAACCACGAAGTCACCTTCTGAGCCCATTGTTGTTGTTGTTGCTTTTGTTGCTGCTGTTGTTGTTGTTAAAATTATTATTATTATTATTATTATTATTATTATTATTATTATTATTATTTTCTTATCATTATTCTAGGCACTTAAACCATGGTTGCATAAACACTAAGACACATCCTTAAGTCTTTTTATGTATCATTTTAATCTAGGGACTTACAATTTTTATAAAGCTTTTCTAAATTGCCAAGGCTTCCTTTGAACCTGGAATCCTCTTTCTTTAATCTCTACAGTAACTGGGATTACAGGCATCCACCATCAGGCCCAGGTTAATATTTCTTATTATTACTTCTGAGGCAGGGTCTCAGTAATATTCTTAGGGCTTGTTAATTTGCTGAGTATGCCTTGAAACTTGAGAACTTTCTGCCTTAGCCTCCTGAGGTGCTGGAGTTACAGGCATGCACCATCATGACCAGAGTCTTGTAATTATTTGGTTGCCTCCCTATCACTACTTATTAAAATTATAGATATACACCACATATTTGGTGTATTTTCTTCTTAAATTTATTCACTACTTGTAATACCTTCTAATTTATTTATTCCATGATTTTTTTCCTTTTGTTTTTAGACATTAAAATATTATTAAGTGGTGTTTTGTGTAGAAGATCAAGGTATAATTTATATAATTTATTGACTACTAAATGTAGCAGTTCATATCTGATTAAAAACATAACTGGTAAGGTATAATGGTACATTCCTGTAATCCCAAGGCTTGGAGGGTGAGGCAAGAGGATCACAAGTTGAAAGACAGCCTCAGCAAAAGTGAGGTGCTAAACAACTCAATGAGACCCTCTCTCTAATTAAAATACAAAATATTGCTGGGGATGTGACTCAGTGATTGACTGCCCGTGAATTCAATCTCTAGTACCAAAAAAAAAAAAATACCTTAGACACTCTGGTTGTACTTCAATGATTCTGTACTTGCTGAGCCTGTGCTAGATGCTGAGTGACTCCAAGCACTGCATATAAATAAATTTTAAAAAATAATAAAATTTCATTGTACATACACACACACACACACACACACACACACACACACACATATATATATATATATATATATGTATGTATATTTACATATACATAGTAATAACAATATAGATAAAATATAAATATAGATAAAATATAAGTATATAAATGCCTGAAGCCAGATACACAATTCAAATTTAGTATTTTACTACTAAATTAACATTCAATTTTATTGACCTTGTGTTATTATAATTAGTTTTCATGGAACTGGATAATGGACTAAAAAAAAATGTATATGCCCTCCTCTCATGGGCTCACAATCCTATGTTTAGTTACAACATATCTCATGTACAAGAGATTTGCAAATTTAAGTTATCACTTTTATATAAGAACTAAAAAATAAAACTAAAGAAGTATGGGTCATTTTCAGATCAGAATTGAGTTCTGATTTCTTAATTTAAAGGATACCTAGATAATTTATAAGTTAATTTTATACTAAATTTCAGATATTAAATTTCTCACAGTAACTTAGCCCATTAGCACTTTATAAATGAGCCATTTCCTGAGTCTTTTTAATTTTGAATGAGTTTTCTCTAAGTTGCTTAGAGCCTCACTAACTTGCTGAATTTGAGCTTTTAATCTTCCTGCCTAAGCCTTCAGTGTTGCTGGTATTTCAATAGTGTGCCACTACACCTGTAGAAATACTAGATTTTATGAAAGCAGCATTGGAATTAAAATAAAGTTGCTTCCCTGGCTTTGTACTAGTAATCCTCTGGCCTTAGCCTCCCCAATTGCTGGGATTACAGATATATAATAAATTCTCTAAAATTGATCTTTGTACATTGCTCATACAACCAATGTGTAAATAACATGGGATCTTGGTGCTCAGGATCTTATTTTTCAGATTTCATTTTGTCTTCTACTAAATACTATGCTACACCCTTTTCATACATCTGAGTGTTGCTTTGAGTAGTTTCTTCTATTGCAAAATGTATATGAGATGAAAATGTAGTTTTTGTTATTTTTATACAATCCTGTTTCTTACTGCACTAGACTCAGACCCAGGACTGCTGCACTTGCATATATAAAGATATTGTCAGACTCAAGACGTATGCACTAGAATAGGTAAGAGAGACTGTCAACACAGAACTAGAGGAAAAGCATGAGTTAGGAGGCTGAGGTGCCCATAGAACTGAGAATTTGGGCTGGGGATATGGCTCAAGTGGTAGCGTGCTCTCCTGGCATGCGTGCGGCCCGGTTCGATCCTCAGCACCACATACAAACAAAGATGTTGTGTCCACTGAAAACTGAAAAATAAATATTAAAAATTCTCTTTCTCTCTCTCTCTCTCTCTCTCTCTCTCTCTCTCTCTCTTTAAAAATTAATAAATAAATAAACTAGGCTTTTAAAAAATGAACTGAGAACTGTGTGTTACTGAGCACACTAGTCAGCCGGAAATTCAAGTTTATATTTTTAAGAGTGAATATATTGTTCATACAATTTTTGGGGAATTATTCTTTCTTATCATTAGAGGTGTTAATTCTCAGTAAAGTCAAAAGCTGAAATTAAATGATCATCACTAAATTACTGACCATTCTTGAGATGCGGGTGTGTTTATTTACATAATTTCTTTAATTTTTGATTTATTTTAATAATTAGTTGTTTTTCATGTATTTGCATTTGACATTTTTTAATATAACTCATATTTGTGTTTATCTCCATTAAATATTTAGAATGATTTCTTGCAATTAGATTTCTATCAATCTATATATACCATAATCATGGAATGTATTTTCCACTTGTATCTATTAGAAATCCTTTTATGTTGATACAGTTTCATGTTCTTTTATAGGTATGTCTAGATAATTATTTTATCAGGGAGTTCTATTGCATTCTTTGGTTTTTTGTTTAAATGTGCTGTGCTCTTCTACACCTTTATGGGTTTTTAAAATTTTCCATTTTTAGCACTACTGAGACACAGATGAAGTCTTGTCTTTCTAATGTTTTCATAGAATATTTTATCATCATTCTTGTGAAATTCATTGTAGCATTTTTATATTTTTAATATGGAAAGAAATTTAAAATGTATTGTTGATTTTTGATTTTCTACTTTAGACATGAATCATTACTGATTTTTATTCCAAGTTTTTTTTCTAGAAGCTTTAGAACATACCCTTGAGGATATTATTACCACTGGAGGTGTGCACAATATAGAAACAGATCCTGCTTTTTTGGGATGTCTCTATCCAAAAACTAAGACAGTATAAAAAGTGGCATGCAGTCTATGTTCCAACAGAGCTCTTTGAAATTTAAGTCGTGCAGAGCTGATTCTGAATTCTATCTGATCTTCTCACTAGGTGTGGGCTTTGAAAAATTTTCTTTCCTTCAAACCATTATATAAAATTTATGTACAAGAAAAGGTTGAATGATATTCAGTGCAAATATGTTGGAAATTTCTTTTTTGTATTTATAAGCTACATGCTGTAGTTTTCATTTTTACCTGTGAAAACATAGAATTTGTTTCCAAGTCATTGGATCTGATACTTCTTTCTTTTCTTTAATTTTGTGTGTGTGTGGGGGGTACCAGAGATTGAACTCAAGGGTACTTGACAACTGAGCCACATTCTCAGTCCTATTGTGTATTTTATTGCAGAAAGGTCTCACTGAGTTGCTTAGTTCCTCGCCATTGCTGAGTCATATTTTTAACTCACAATTGTCCTTCCTCAGCTTCCTGAGCCATTGGGATTATAGGTATATGCAAAAATTCCTAACATTTCTTTATTTTCTATGGGTTATAGGAACTGTAACTATGTGTCCCGACCGGCAGGACACATCAACGTGGGCAGCAAACCTAGATGGGGAGGAATGAAGGGACAAGAGACACAGAGAGATGAAAGCAAGACAGTAGTTCTGATCAAGCTGCAAACTTTTATTGTTCACACAGGGGTATTTATGGGCTGGGGATGGGGAAGCTGTCTTATCGGCAGTTGCTAGAAGTCTTCATACGGTGAGATAACGCAGGATGCTTCAGGAAGACAAATGGCCATACGATGTCTCATGGAGATAGATGGCTGCAGGGGTGTCTCAGGCAAGATGTCTCCCAGGGGCTGCTTCTTGCAACTGTCAGGCTATTCTTTGAAGGAGAACTCCCTTTTGGTCCCTGGCATCTCCCCCTTACTTATATAAAATATTTGACCATACCTTACCAGCCTGTGTCTAATAGAGAAATCTTTAATTCTGTTACTTAGGGCTGGGTAACCATACTAGCAAATATTAAGCCTACTTGTGTAGGTTAGAAAAAAAGGACTTAAACTAAAAACTATTCTGGCAGTCCCTTTTGATGATTATCAGGCATTCCTGTCTGAGAATCTCTTTTGCAGCTTCCAGTTTACTTATTCTTGGAAGTTACATTTAACTATTATTATTATTTAAAATACTCAGGAATAGCAGTGTTTTGGCTTTGACTGTCTTTGCTAAGTGTTTAGGATGAAGCAAGTCAAACTGACTTTTGTTTTTATCTATTGTTAACAGTCAGCCGAGTTTCCCTGGGAGTCCTCGGGAACTTACAGCAGCTTTTCAGTTCTGCTAGTGCCATTTGCGCTAGGATGGGTCCAGGCCTTGCTTGACCATATGGCTTCCCTCGGAAGCATCAGGGATGTCTCCCTTATCTGACGACCTTCCTCTTCACAGCAAATGCACTAATTGGCTTTCTGTTCTCCATTGGTCTCATTAATCTCCCTCCTCAGGAAGTTATGTGGCCCAGAGTTACAAAGCTCTTTGAAGAAGTCCCCTATTCCCTGACTCAGACTGATTCAGAGGGCAAGAGCCAAATTTTTAATTTTAAAACTTGATTCTAAACATCCAGCAAGTAAATTAACAGCCATTAAAGCCCAGTACTCTTAATATAAGGGTATCTCTCTATCCTGTAGGTAATGGCTCCTTGTAATTCATTATCTTAAATTAACCCAGGTCGTGAGTTCTTAAAGTAGTACCTCTGCAAAACATTAACAGGCAATCTTTAAACCATCTATAGGCAAACTACAAACTAAGATTAACTAAGGTAAAAACATATTTAGTTTATATAATAGCTACCTCGAATTTTGGCAGGGTTATACATTATAATCCCCTGTTTGAGATCCTAGTAATCTTGGCAAAAACCAACTTTTGGACACAACTTTAAATGTACTGAAATCTGGCCTATTTCTTTCATAGTCTCGGGCTCTTCATAAATCTTAAGCACTATAGTTCTGAAGCTGATCTTTGCTTTTTAGACATCATTTTACAAAGCTTACATAAATTGTTGTTCAAGTTTACATGAACATTAGCTAACACAACATAATATCACATCTAAAACATGAATTAAAGGCTGAAAACTTCTAACCCCCCCCCTTTTTTTTCAGAAAAGTAGCAAAATACTTTTGTGTTGTACAATAAAACCTTTACACAGATTAGGCTCTCATTAACTTAAAAATACATTTGAATTGTATCTCAGTGTAATGTAACATAGAACTTTATATATCTTATTTATAACAAATCCAGTTAGAGAACACAAATGATATAAATAAATCTCCAACATGTTTTTCTTTTAAGCCTAAAATTACCATACAACTTCAGAACACCAGCTTGATAGAATGCTCTTTTGAAGCTTCTACCTTACAGACTTGTATACCTGGAAGATATGAATTAATAGCACCATAATTACATTGATGATTTTATATTAACCAAGTTTGGCTCTTAAAGAAATAACATTACAATATTGAAAAATAACAGTTATTGTTTAACCATAGTTGCATAATTTTTAATTTCTTTAAGATCACTTGTTCAAAAACTTACACATTTACACAAACCATTTTTATCCCTTACTTAAACCCTTTTGTTAACTCAATCATATAGACTTTTTATCCAGAAACACATTTTTCCTCTATTAAATCCATGTCTAGAACCCTTTAGTTTTTCTTTTCCATCTGTTAACCTTATTTCACATTATGAAACAATATTTGTAACCTTTTAAGCAATTATTTTATAGACATCAACATTTTGTTAGGTTTTATTGTTGAACACCTAGAAAAACTTATAAGTTTAATTTTAAAGACATCTTTACTTTTATCTGTTTACCCAATTGAAATTGAACCATTTGAATCACGTGAATCAAAAATATTTGGATCCATATTTATTTGTTTATTTATTTTATTTTATTTTATTTATTTTTTTTGAGTGCTCCGCACATATCTGCCAATTGTCGTATACACACATACAGACATACTGACATACAACACATAACACAAGTGTGCACACATATACAAGGCCTTGTAGCTGTTTTTTGAGGTGAAATCTCCATTGCAATGTTTAAAAACTCCACAGCTGAACAAAAATAGAACTGATCAGAAAACATTAACTTGTCTGTAGGATCAAAATTATGAGCTCAAAAAATACAGAATCTAAGAACAGAGTCCTAAAAGGATGACTGGCCAGTAATTAGTAAATACCATTTATTTTTTGGTTTAGTCTTGTTTGAGTTCAGGTAAAAAGACACTTTTAAGAAAGGGGGGATCTGCGGGGATGTAAACTTAAGAAATAAGCCTGTGAGAAGGGTAGAACATCCTTTTAAATGTTGGCAGCGCGGTCTTCCATCTCCAGATGATGATAGTGAACCTGTATGGGCTTAGAGGCCAAAATATTAATCTCTTCTTTAATAAATTGTACCAGCCTGTTTATAACACAGGGTCCTATGGACACCACTAAAAGTAAACCCAACAAAGGGCCTAATAGTGGAAGAAGGTAGGGTAAAAGTCCATTAAGCCCAGTACAGAGGGCGTTTTCAAATATTTCCCTTCGTCTCTTTTCTAAATCTTCTTGAAACTGCTTAATTTTAGTCCATACTATGCCTGATTTATTGGCGTAAAAGCAGCATCGTTCCCCTAAGGCCAAGCAAATACCTCCCTGGTTAGCTGTCAGCAGATCTAAGCCTCGTCTGTTTTGAAGGACCACTTCTGCCAGGGAGTCTATTTGGTCCTGTAAATCTTTAATGGTTCCTGATAGAGTTTGTACATCATCTATAAGTTGTTGAGACAGGCGGCGGTAGGAGTGTATAGCCGTGCCTAAGCCAGCTGTACCTGTGCCTACAGCAGCTATTATTTCAAGGCTGGCAAGGAGTGGTAAGGCCTGTATTGCCCGCCTGTGTCTTTTGACTAAGGTGTCTAGGCTAGGAATGGGTAGAGGTTCATCTCCTGGGACAATAGTTATATCAGGGAGTAATAGGGCAAGAACACAGGCACCGGTCCAATTCGCTGGAAGCCTGGGGAAGGCTGAGTTTCCTCCACACATAAAAACTGTGCCATTGGGGGGACAAAGAGATGGGGTGGGTGAGAAATAATTCTTCTCAGGGTGACACAGGAGGTTTGTGTTTCTGTTTCAATTATATAGCAGATTGTCAAAGGCTGCAATAAGGCCTAAGTCAATCCTAGCTTTTAAAATTTATCAAGTGGTAGATATGTTTCTGCTTGTACACATAAATCTCTCAAAGGAAAATCACTGGTTTCTACTAATTTTTTTCTTTAAATTTGCCTAAGAGGGACTTGAATCATGTGTATTCAATATATTCATGAATTGTGAGAAAGTCAGGAGCTCCTATTCTTTTATATTCACAACATCACTCTCAATATGATAGACTTGACAAGATAATGTGTCGTCATGTCACTTTTATACCATTAATTAATTAATTAATTAATTTATTTATTTATGCAGGATTTAATCCCTGGTCCTTGTAGATTTTACACACAAACCATACCAGTGAATTTGGCCTTCAAGTCAGTCTTCCTTTAGATTTGTCTATGTCATCAATTCACATGTAGTATGGTTCTTGAGGTGTTTAGATTTATGTTGACATTTCAGTTTGTATTAAAAATACATAAAATTTTATATACATGTAGACTAACTTTTGAATTTTCCTTTCAATTATGTTTCCTTTCTTTTATTATTGCTAGATGTAATTTTTCCCTTTTAATTCAGAGTTTCAGAGCAAATTATATATAATATTTCATATAAATTTTAGAATTTTTTCTCTGTTCCCTTCTTCCATTAAAAGTAAAATATGCTAACATTTTAATGAAGTAATATTTTGGATATAGGGGGAGTTTTACATTTTGTGAAAAATAAGATATTATATACACAAATGGTGTGCATGGTCAATTTTTTTCATGTACTTTTTTGAATTTACTCAAATTCTACATACTTTTAAATGTATTCTTGTAAAATAATATATATATGACATTTACATAAAACTATGTAATTATTCACAATATTATTCTAACTACATACATTATAATAAAATAGGTTTTGGACTTTATTTTTCTCACCTATTTTTCATAACTTATATCTTTCTCAATGTACATTGTCTTTTCTTCATGTTCTGTATTTCAATTGTGTGAACCAATGCTTTCATTTCCTTCTATGTTACCGTGGTTCAGACTACAGTGATTTTTATAAGCATATGCTTCTGCTGGGAAATAATGTATTTTCAATAGCCAGTTTCTTCAAAGAAATTAAAATTTTTATTCCCTCTTCATTTAATGGGAATTTATTTGCTCCATGTGTTTATTGATACTATTTGCTCACAGATATGATTTGATTTTGCCATTTTCTAATTTCTAAAGCTGTTGACCTATCTATGTTTATCAAACCTTTATGTTTCTCCTTAAGAAGTGGTTATTGAACTTGTTTCCATTATCTTTACTGGTACTAAAATTGAATTCAGAGGCACTTCATCACTGAACCACATCCATACCTCTTTTTTAATGTTTTCCTTTGAGACAAGTTCTCATTTAATTTCTTAGGAAATTGCTAAATTGCAGAGACTGGCTTTAAACTATTCCACTCCTCAGTGTTCCAAGCTTTTGGGAGTACAGGCATGTGCCACCATTCATAGGTCTTAGCTTCTCTTCTTTGAGGTCTGTGTTTTTGAATTTTTCTTTATTTTTATTTACTTTCTTTTGGTACCCAGTTATAATATCAGGAATACTTAACAACTATGCTATATGACCTTCTTTTTTTTTGAAATAGGTTTTCACTAATTTGCTGATGGCCTTGATAAGTTGCTAAGGATAGCTTTGAACTTGGCATCCTCCTGCTTTAGCTTCTTTCCATCCTTTTTCATATTTCAGGCATATTTTTTTCCATATGTGAGGCAATTCATTTTTTCCAATTTCTAACTTCAATTTGTACCCTTTAAATATATCATATCACAAATTTATTTTATTTAATAATTTTCCATTCTTTATAAAGGTCGTATTTAAATTTGGAAATGAATAATGATATTTCTGTCTTTTTATCATCATTTTAAAATTATTATCATTTTATTATTTTGGATGATTGAGGAAAGGTGTGCCATATTACTTATGCACATATATACTTATGATATGAGTAATCACATCACTAAGTTGCTTAAGCTATGTTGATCTTGAAATTATTCTACCTTTTCTTTTTAAGCATATGGTATTTTAGCATCATATACTAATAAATACAGTGTTTAAATACCTTATTTCTGTTTTTCATTTATATTAAAGTATTTCTTTACAGTGAATGATTTATACGTCATATCAGAAAAGGATATGATGACATTTTTTATTAGGCAGATACCCCACTGTTTCAGCAGTTTTTTAAAGTACACTTTTATTCGTTTGTTATGTAGTGCAGGTATTTTTTTTTTTTCATTGCCTAAATGACCATATTCTTTTAGAGCATTTTGTCTTTAGTTCCACAGTGTTAATTATTCATCTAATTATGAGGTCTATAATCATTGCTAGAATGTTGAACCCTATAGTCATATATGCAACAATGTTTTTATTAATAATGGACTTCATTTACACTAATGTCTAAATTATAACCTAGGTATGTCACCTAAGAATGTTTCAGTATGCTGTATCATTTTTAAAATAACAGAATCATCTTATGATGCATTTTCCAGAATGTATCTGCATCATTAACTGAGGCATCATTATATATACCTTACAAGTTACAATTATGTAATGCATAAATAATATAAAATTTTTACTTTTGAAATTTATCAGAGCTCTTTTAATTTAATTTGTGTTCTAAATGCTACACTTGGCATTACTGATAATTTCTGTGCTCTGTTTACTGTTAATGTTTTCAGTTTTGCTCCTTTGGTTAGTATTTTATTATCTACTTATAAAAATTGCCTTTCCCAAAATATTGAGATTGATATTTAGCTAGTGAATCCTTACTTTAATTATCATTTAATATTGTATTTTATTTTTAATCTCCACTTAGATACATTTTTTTAGGTTTATTGATATAATTATTTACTTTTTTTTTCTGTGGTCCTGGGGATTGAACACAGGGCCTTGTGTATGTGAGTCAAGCACTTGACTGAGTAAGCTATATTCCAAGCTCTATTTAAGGTGTATATAAGGTGTATACTTTTATTTTTTTACATATGAAGACATCCAAATAATCAGATCAATAATCAATTAATTTAAGCATTACCCCAAAGTATTATCTAGTACCATTTTTAATTTTTTTTAGTTGCAGATAAAAACACAGTATCTTGATTCAATTTTATGTGTTGCTGAGGTTCAAACCCAAAGCCTCACATTTACAAGACAAGTGCATTACCACTGACGTACAGACCCAATTTACTGAGCTACAGCCCAAGCCCTCTAGTATCCTTTAATAATCTCTGGGTTATGCTCTTCCCCACCACATTTCATTGAATGAATTTGATATTATTTAACAAGGCCAACACTCTATCAGAATTAAAATTATACAGATCAATGAATTATTACAATAGGAACGTAACACATAACCACTATTTCTATCAAGAAATAAAACATTAATGATGCTACAGAAAAAAAAAAACTGTCATGTCATCTTGATTTCTCCCTAGTGGAAACTTCAACTATTTTTTTCAACTGGCTTTTTAAAAGTATTATTCTTTTTCAAAACAAAACAAAAAAACATAACAGGAATCACTTATTTATTTAATTATATTAAAAATGGGTAGCATTAGGTAGCCCACTGTTTAGGAAACCAGACCCAAAACAATCATGCTTGATGCATTGTTGGTGGAGCAAAACTTAGGGTGATCCAGAAATCAGAAGACAGAGGTGCATCTCAAAATGCCAGGGTTGGGACATTAGAGTTTAGTTATGAGAAATTAAATCTAAGCATATAAATTGGTTGGATGGGTTGAAGAAAAAAAAATTGTGATTACAAGTTACTGGAGAAAATCTGAGGGAGCTCAGATAGACCAGGTCAGGAAGTAGGGCAAGAGCACATTTAACTTGGAAAAACTGTGCCTGAAGAGGAAGAAATTAGAATTTTTGAGGGGAAAAAAGTGTGGCATCTCTGCCAGAGCTTGAAGAGCAGAGAGTCATGTGTGTAGCGTACTTGTTTGATTATACCATTAATTCCATATGCCACTTGCATAAGTATGATGCTATCACAATATTTCCTTTCTTCTCCCACTTAGAACCCAACTCTTTTCCCATCTCTGCATCCTATACATCCTCAGCAATTTCTTCTTTCTTCTCAGATCTATTTTCCTGCCCACCACTAATTTTTCTTCTGCTCTTTTTAGTTTTTCTTTTCTTACACTGTTTCCTAATTAAGATCTTGAATCTCAACTATGCCACTTTATATATGCTTTTCTCTGAAATTATTGGGGGACTGGGAATAGGCTCATTGGTATATTGTTTTTGCAGGGCCCTGAATTAGGGGTCCTGGATGGTAAAAGGAGGTGTCAGATGCAGTCTAGTTTTGTGAAAGCAGCAGTGGAAGGTACATGTTGAAAATTTCTATGAATATTTGGTGTCAAAGAGTAGAATGCATTTTCATGTAGGTAGTACGACACCAATTTTCAAAGTGGCTCTAAGATTTTGCATGGCCAAAAGAGGGGTTTGACAATTTCAATTAACATGTTTGCACTTTTTAGTCTTTTTTAGATCTTTTGCCATTCTATTTCATATATATATACTTTACCACTGAGGTACAAATCCATTATATATATATATTGTGTTTAACCCTTTTGGTATGTATTTTTTTTTCACAAATATAAAATCTCATTCATTCTGTTCTATTCACTTTCCACTACATATATACTCTGCAAATATTTTCTTCCAATTTATGTTTTAGCTTGAATCACTGGATGTACATTGTACAAAAATTTTTTTAAATGGCCTTCTGTTATATAAATTCATAGAAATTCACAGGGAAATGTCTTTAAAATGGAGTAGCAGAGACCACTGATATATGTAAATTCTCTTTTTCTGGTTTTCAAAAAATTACCATGCACATTAAATGTTAGGATATGATCAAGGACAGGCACTAAGAGTGAATAGAGTATTAGTTGAGAGAATTCAAACCTTCAGAAGACTGGTAGAGTTTTTATGGTTGTAAGCAAAAATAAATAAGACCTGCTCTCTGGACATGGCTTTTTCCTCGGCTCTGCATCTGGAGACAATGTATGATGCCACTCTCTCCATCTCACTCACTTTTGTGAATCTTTGATGTGTGTTACTTTATTCTGCTGGCCCACTCTCCCCTCTCTTCTTCATCCATTGGTCCTGACATTTTTCTGTAATCTCTCAGATACTCTGTGCAAGTATAAGAATCATCTCATTTGTGATCTGCCATCTATGGTGCTATCAGATTCTGTGGAGTTTGAATGAAAAAACCTGTTGTGACATTACCATGTTCTATGTATATATATAAAGATAGTTTTTCTCTCATTATGCTTTCGAAAGCTACATCACCATAAACAGAGAAGAGACATTTGTAACCACAGAAAAACTTACCAGCAGCCACTTGAAGCTAGAATGATTGTTTTCTAGAGCTTCTGGGAGGAGTGTGGCTTTGCTAACAAGTTGATATTAATGCTGTATCATGATAATAAAACATCAATATCTATAAAATAATGATTTTCTATTATTTTAAGTTGGTGTGTGTGTGATTATTTTTATTAGTAGTAACAAGAATCCAGGGTTTCTATGCAAGCTGAATAGACTATTTGACCAAACTGAATGCTTCTGAAGTGGTATTTATCAAATATAAGTAGAGGTTTTCAGGTTTTGTATATATGTGCAAATTATAATTGAAAGATGCCTACCTTATTATCAGAAATGGCAATAGGTTAGGCAAATTCTTCAAATTCTTCAGTATTTTAATTTTTTTCTTACCTGCTGCTTTCTGAGTATGTGACTTATTTGGTGTGACCTGGGAAGTATTCTTTTAATCTTTGAAATAAGGACTCATTACTTTATAACATAACATTTTCAAAAATAAATCAGAATATAATTTATATTTTGCAGTGATCAAAACAGTAGGGTTGATACCCACAAATTTTCTGATCAGACATGTTTCTATTTTTGAAGATTGGCAAATTTCTATCTTTCTTCTGTCTTGTACTTGATTGAGAATAAGGCATTTTGTCATTCATGTTTCTTCTGTCATTTCTTGTGCTGAGTGAATGTGTTTGTTTCTATTTTGTGATCTTGTGTTTTTGTTTCTGAATTGTAGGTACTAGAGTTTGTGAGATTGCCACCAATGTTTATTATTATTTATTTTAATTTATTATATATGATAGCAGAATGCATTTCAATTCTTAGTACATATACACAGCACAATTTTGTTACATCTCTGGTAGTATACAAAGTAGAGTCACAAACTTCATGTCTTCATACGTGTACTTAGGGTAAGGATGTCCATCTCATTTAACCATCTTTTCTACCCACTCATTCCACTCTCTCCCCTTTTTTATATCTAAAGCTCCTCCAAACCCTAATTCACCAATGTTTTTAATATGGTCAAAATAGGGGATATTGTAGCTTACTTGTGTCTCTTGCTTTCTTAGTTTGTTCTTTACCCAATTGAGAAATAACAGATTTCAAAGTGAATATTTTCAATGTAAAAATATATGCAGCGTGTAAAAGTTAAAAAAATATATGAAATGGAAAATCCAACAAAAATATGTGTTTTTATGGCAATTGATCTGAATAATGTGGTGAGTTTCTGCTTGAATGATCTCTAAGGTGTGTTTTCATATGTATAGATAAAAATATGAGTGGAAAGATTTAATTGCAGTATATCCACATAGAACACTTTTGCTGATGCTTTTAAAAGGTATGTTAAAACTGAGCTTTCAAAATATGAAAGATTATTGTGTCAATTCTATCAATTCTATCATGCCTGTTTTTTTTTTCTTTTCCAGTTTAGTTTAAACTCTGTTTTAGGCCACAGTTTATCAGGATTATTGCCAGAATATAGGGAAAAAAGGTTAATGAAATCATAAAAAGTAAAATTTAAAGTGTGATACACATATAAATGTTACAAAATCTTGCCACCACAAAGCTGAAAATGTATAATATGTTTCTTTAATTAAGTTGAAACTATTTTGGAACATCTACCATAACATATATTTGTAAACATCTTTATAAATCATGGTAATTAACCAACCACTTAAGACTTTTGAAAGTAAGCAAGTTAAAAATGATTCATGAATTTTTACAACCACAGTAAATTTCAATTAGATGTTTGATCCAAATGTAGTAATCAACATACAGAAAACCAAAATAGCTATGTTTAAATAATTTTTTAAAAAAGATGCCATAAAGGGAGGCATGAGGGTAAAATTGTTCTTCAAATATTTTAAAAGACTTTTTCAGCCCAGGTATTCAACCATATTATATCTTACTGTGCTAGACACTGAAGATAAACACCATGAGATATTCTCCGACCATAATTATTGGAAAATGTTTTGTTATAACAAATACAGAAGTTTCTTTCTGTAAAATTTAATAAATGTAAAATCAAGAATTCCTGTTTGATTTTTATCTTTCTAGACATAATAATTCAAAGATTAAAAAAATTAAATTAAAACTAATGAATATGTGAAAAGTAAGCTATGAGGACAAAATTTTAGAAGGAAATACCAATACTGTAACATCATTTGTATTGGGCTGGCACTCATGAACTTCATGGAAATTTTTAGGAAAGAACTGCTACTTTTTCTGTATTTGCCTGATTTATTTGTGCTGTGATAATGTCTTGAAAAACATTCATTAATTTTTTTTTCTGCTATGACTTTTTTAAAATGTTTTATTCTGATTTTTACAATACCTTTTAATCACACATCCAAAAAATTACTTAAGCACCTTTTGTCTCTTTTATATCTCTTTGAATTAAAATGACACTCATGTGTCAACATGGTAAATTCTTGCTTTGTTTTGAACAGTTATTTTAAAAGGATCTAAAGTACAAAAACAACTTGAATGAAGGAAACTTTTAGAAATATGGACATTAAATAGAATGGTATTATCTCTATAAATTTGCCTAACCTGAATCTTCCTTTTTAAATGTTGTTTTTGCTTTACACATTGAAATTTTAGAGCCTTATCAGTCTTTTCAACTTACTCAGACATACCTGCATGAAGGCAAATTTTATAAAAATATAATTAAGTTTGAATAGTAGTTAATATTATTTCTATTTTAACAAAATTATTTTTAATATACAAATAAAATGAATGTTACAAAATACAATTTTCTGAATTGTATTTCCAATTTTGATTTGGTATCTATAAAATGTATCAATGAAATTCAAATATAGGTTTTGGTTGAAAAGTAGTTTCTCAAGTCATGTTACTACATGAGATTTTAAAGAATGTGTATATTCAGAATATTCATATTTTTTATTTATTATTATTATTTATTTGTTGGGCTAAAAATTGAACCCAGGGCCTTGTGCATGCAAGACAAGCACTCTACCAACTGAGCTATATCCCCAGTTCTTATATTCTTAATTTGAGTATGTTCAGTTAGGAATTTTTGGCTCAGGGTGAGCATACCAAAACTCATATGTATAATTTTGACCAGCTCTGCCCAAATTCAAGTGTTCATTTACACTTAAAGTGTTAGCGTTCATCACACACACTTGATAATTTTTATTCTTCTTTTCTTTCCATTACCTTCAAACTACCTGGGCAAAGTCCTAAAGTCAGATACCTATAATAATACAAATTCTTATTCTTCTAAAAAAGAACAGACTTACCATTAAGTTCCTTGATGCACTACTGATGTACCAAATTATTTATTTATTTTTTACTTAATAGTTCAACTTTCATTAAATGGAGCACAATGAATTTAAACCTTAGGCTGTGTGAACTAAAAGATCATAATGTAGCATGCTATCATGTACATTCAAAAAGGTGTAAATAGTTCATGAATTCATGTATGGCTATCCTTACTGTACATAAAGGTTCTCAAAAAGGCAGGGTAAAAAATTATATAATAAATTTTTGATTGATGTCTGTTTGAAGGATTTCTGGAAGAGACAATTAGAAACTAGTGTAAGCATACCTCAAAAGTACTGGGGGATTGGCTCCACTTTAGTGCAATAAGGTAAATACTACATTAAATTGAGCCTTACAATTATTCTGGTTTTTTATTGTGTATAAAAATGTATTTGCAGAGGCTGAGTTTGTGGCTCAGTGGCAGAGCCATTGCCTCACACATATGAAGCACTGTTTTCAAAGATTTAAAGAAATAAATTTACAACACATTGTAGGGCATTAATTTTGCAATGACATTATATCTTACAAAAGTGTGTACATTGACTTAAAAATATTTATTGATAAAATTTCCTGCAATCATGTGGGTATTTGTTGTTTTCTTTTAGTTTTTTATGATTTCAAATCTCTGTGGCCCCATCTCTCTGTGGGATAAACAAGCTATTTTCAAAGTTTTCAGGAAAGGTATAGGGATATAAAATAATTATTATCACTTAATCACAGTGCACTGAGTGTACACTATGTACCAAGCTCCAAAAAGAACACAGAGGGCCTCTGTCCTCAAAAGTGTACTGTCTAATACTTGGCGGTGCAAATGATGAAAGATAAAATTTATGGCAGTAGATAAATCATGATGTACACTGAAAATGCTACAGTAGCTCAGAGAAGAAGAGAAGTTAATGAGTTGTGGACAGGTAATATGGCTTTTTTGAAAGAAAAGAACTTCAGTAAGGAAATTTGAATAGGGTAGTATTGGCCAAGAAATGAGGAAAGGAATTAATGGGAGTATGAAAGAAATGGCAAAGAATAGAGTGAGTGAAGGACCTGTAAAATGATTGTTATCCATGAAATGAATTAATTTAATAATTATTATAGACAAGCAGTTTGGAGCAAGTGGAAGACAAAAGTCTGAATCTCTAACCTTCATGGTTGTAACAGATTATTTAGCTAGGAAGTGGCAGTAGGAAAATAGATCCCCAGGAAAATAAATCTACTCATTTTACTCAGGATGGGTTAGAAGTGAAGAAAATAGTTGATGGTAACTTGGGTGATCTAAGGTGGTTACTGAAGACTAAGGATTACAAAAGTGGTGGAGAAGAGATGATCACAGAAATATTAAAAGGAAAATTGGCAATACATGGAAGAATTTTCTCAATTACTATGGTAATTAGTCAATGAGGGAAATGTTGCAAATTTATGTATAATGTTGCAATAATTATGGGTTTTAGAATTTAGAGTTTGAGTATCCCCTTTTTTTAATATTTACTTTTTAGTTTTCAGTGGACACAACATCTTTATCTTATTTGTATGTGGTGCTGAGAATTGAACCCAACGACTCTCGCATGCCAGGTGAGAGCGCTACCACTTGAGCCACATCCCCAGGTCAGTATCCCCTTTCTTTTTGCCAATAATAATATCAGAAAAACTATTACATTATTTGTACCTAAGTTTTCCCAAACCTAAAATGAAAATAAAATTGTTTATATGAGGACTGAACAAGTTAACACATAAAATTCCCAGCAAATGCCTGGTACTTAATAGGCACTCAAAAAAATATCATCCCCTATCCCACTAAGTTAAAACTAAAACATCCTATAATAGGGAGCTTGAAAAAACAAAATGGAAATCAACTTCAATCTCAGTGGCTAGAAATGCAATTAGGTATTTTCCACAAATGGTGATAAGTTGAACCATATTAAGTAATTGATAAATACTAGTTGTTATTACTGTTGTTTTTGTTGTTACTGTTAGAGATCATGAAAAATATTCGTAGAATAAATGCTGGAGAGAACAAATTCATGGTCATGAAATGAACAAGAAAAGTTAAAGTACAAGGTTATCCCTTGTGTATTATGTTGCAAAAAATTAAGATAAGAACTGTAGAATCATTCCAAAAAATAGATGTAGTTAGTATCCAAAGTTGCTGGTTTTTGTAATTTTCATTTCTGGTCAAGACTTCCTCTTAATTTAGGAGCAACACTAGGTAATGCTTATTTAATTACCTGAATTGTGAAAAATGTATGACTTGTATACTATTGACAAAAATTCCCCTTAGGAGATACTCAACATGCTATGGATTACCAACTAGCAATTTATTTTAACATTGGGGAAAAGAGGAAACTATGAATGAACAAAAAACACAGTTCCCTGTGATGGTTTTTCATAAAACCAAACACAAAATATTGGATTTCCATTGTGTGGGAAAATGAATAGATACACAGTTTTGCAACGACCAGGTGGCTTGAATAGAATAAATAAATTATTGACACAAGAGGAGCAGACAATTCTTCATCTGCTGTTGAGCTTTTTATTCTTTGCGGAGCCTATGATCTAAATAAAACAGCCAAAAATAACAGGTGGGTTTTATTGCATTAAGCCATTGAAAACATTAAGCATCTACTGTTTAAATCATGTTCAAGATGACGTTCAAGATAACAAACATTTAAAAAATTGGATTTTTTTTTTACATTCGTGAAACACCTTTGTCCATCTTACTTAATATCAAAGCACAGAGACTAATGTGCAGATGAACATGTATTTAGGGACAACATGGAAGAGACAGATTGGAAGAAACAGGTGCTCTTAATGGTGATGGTTTAACACAGGGTTGTTAAATTATGTTGATAGACTAACTAATATGGATAACATCACCTTTTCTGAGGCCAAACAAAACTTGGATCTAGGTCATTGGTGCTTTAAATCTGATGATCTCACATATTCTACACATTTCCATTTACTATATGGAAGTCAAATACCAAGAACTCAAATACATTACTCCTCATATAATTGGTCATATTAAAAAATCCAGTTAGAATTCAAATTGAATTCTAATAACACCATTCAATATTTCATGAGCTTGTCATATAATAAATTTTTACATAGATCAAGGAAGAGTCTGTGATGTAGGAAGAGATAAAGCAGAATATATTACCTGGGTTATCAATGGAGGAGATAAGATAACTTTATTCAACATCGTTATATTTTTAAAATGTTTGTATTAGTGCATTATAGTTATCATAGTATTGGAGTTCATTTTGATATATTCATAAATACATATAACATTGTTTGCTCCATTTCAATCCCCAGTACTTTTCATTCGACCCCTCCTCCTACCCCTGATCCTCCTCCTCTACTGTCGATCGTCGTTCAATTTAATTATTTATTTTTAATAGATACATTATGGTTTCATACACAAGAGGAATGCATGGGATGACTTGTGGCATACAGGCACATAATTTAATCAACTTTATGCCCTAGTTCTTCAACTTTCCTCCTTTCCTCCCTTCTATTTTTGAGATGTATGTATTCTATTATGAATAAAATGTGGTTTTCACTTTAAAAACTACACATCAAGTAAAAACCACATCACTTAATCTGTCTTCCCCAATATTCTGCTTCCCTGGAATAACCACCATTAACTTTTTAATAGAAGTCTTCAGAATCTGTGCATGTACATTGACAGTTGAATAAATGCTCAAACCATTAATTTTACAATGCATTTGAAGAATCATTTAAATTCATAAAATATCTTCATCCTTTTTGAATAATTTAAAATCTTATCCACTTTCCTGGATGTAAGCATGAATTTTATCAAAATGGGATTATGTCTCCACTCAATGTTTTCAACTTACTTTAAAAACTTCCACATTGTCTCTCAGGTTTCCTTCCCTATTGTACATGGAGATTTACTTCACGCTATTAAATGTCTATACCCTCTCTTTAGATAGATCCTAGTTATTTTCCAAAGAATGGGTATTTGCTTAATTCCCTTGCATATAGACACACTTTCTTATGAAATGGTATCATTATTTCTATAGGGAAAATGAAGACATGATATATCAGAGACATCATAGACTTTTATTTAAATATCTTTTGGAATATCCAATTTTAAAAATTCCTCAATATCTTTTACTTTCAATAATCCATACGATTTTTTTAAAAAAAGAGTTTGCTTTTTTAGGGGACTAAAATATCTGTTTTTCTTGCATATTAGCCTGACTGCATTTGGGAATCAATAAAAATTATGTCCTATTAATAGTTTGTGGGACAGGATATAGTAGGAAAGAAAAAAATGTTTAAAATTTAGGTCAAGTATACAGAGAACATTGGTAATGCCACTTTTAGATGTAATAATACAAATAATTAGTAGTAAATAGTGTATCTTTGATAAATCACTTGATAAATAAATATGCCTCTTTTGATTGACAAACAAAATATATCTTATGTAAGCTCAGTTCAAATGCAGATACTTGCAAAATAAAATGTATGGTATAGGTATGTGGTAGTGTTGTAATTGGCAGGAGATAATTTCTAATTAACAGAAATAAAACATGGTGTGGCAATATAATATTATGGTAGTCAGAATGAGATTAGATAAATGAGAAGAAACCGAGAAATAAAAAAGAGAATTTGATCCTTGAAGATCCTGAAAGATTGAAATAAAAGATACCCTATATGTAGAATACAGGGGTATATTGTTAAAGTGCAAACACTAGCCTTGTCTCTCTGGAATCAAAAGAAATGATATGAGAACAGATATAGTGAGATTCAGGTAGGAGAAGAGTAGAACTAGGAAATCACAATGACTAAGGTCCAGGCAAGATCAGGCACAAAACAAAGATGATGGGGTACTCAGAAGATTCTTAAACGGATTCATGCATATTTTGGTTCTACTAAACCATGATGAGCAGCCACAATATGATTACTTTTATATAGGTTTTGGACTCTGTAAAGCAAATATTAGTGGATCAGGCACATCTGTCTCCAAAAAATGAGCTGAGGCCAAAAAATATCAGTCACTCAGCAACACAGAGAAAAAGCCAGACATGGAACACTGTGCTCTGACTCACTGAGCTGGATTTCCCTTAGCTGGGATTAATCTAGACCCACAGAAAATCTCCTCTTTGTAAGTAATATTAGCATCAAGGCTAGATACAGAATAATAAGCACTTGTTGGTCTATTTTATCCTAATCTTTCCTGGAGTATTTTATGTTTTATTCCAATTTTATTTATAGATATCCAATTTTATTTATAGATATACACTTTACATATGTGCCTCAATTTAATATTATAAATAAAATTGAGAAAAAGGCTAAGAAATTCTCCTTTATCATGAAACTTGCATTCTAGCAACTTCAGGCCCATTTTATCTAGCTCTTCTTGACCAAGAAAGAGAACTGAATTCTCAAGAGTTATTTTGGTCCACACGAGGTGCAGTTTTATTCTCCCCATGTTTATACTTTCTTCAGATGTTCCAGAAAATGAGTGGTACTACTATACATCCTTATTTCACTTAGAACAATATCTTTCAAGTTCATCCACAGTGTTACTGATTGCAGACTTTCCTGCTTTATTAAGACTGAATAATGCCCCATTGCCGGAATGTATCACATTTTACATGCAATATTTAAAATGTTTCAATTCATACAAACAATGAGTAGAATGGTGTTTTCTAGAGGTTTTCTGGAAGGGAAAAAGAAGACTTGTTAAAAGACTCTAAAATTTAAGACATTAAAGATGACCAAATTTTTGAAATTTTCTATAAAGCATTGTACCTATACTTAACAATACAGCATGTTGAACTTAAAAATTTTGTTAAGGTGATAGATCTCATGTTTTGGTTCTGGTTACCAGAGTAAAAAAAAGTTCCAAAACAACTGTATAGGGGCATGAAGAAACTTTTGGAGGTTATGGATACACTTGTTACCTTGATAGTGAGATAGAAATAGGTATGTGTATGTTCAAACTCACCAAAATGTACATATTAACTCACAATAGCTAAAAAATAGAACCAATCTAGGTATCTTCAACACATAAATGGGTAAAGAAAATGTGGTATATATACACAATGGAGTATTACTCAGCCTCAAAGAAGAATGAATGAAGGCTTTTTTGCCTCTAAATGGATGGAGATAAAGAATATTATAGTAAGTGAAATAAGCCAATCCCCTAAAAAACAAAGGTCAAATGTTTTCTCTGTTATACAGATGCTAATTCACAATAAGGGGTGGGAATAGGGAAGAAAAGAGTCACTTTGGATTAGGCAGAGGTGAGGGAAAGGAGGGGAGAAGAACAGGGATAGGAAAGATAGTAGAAATAATTGGACATTATTACCCTATGGGCATATATGACAACATGACTGGTGTGATTCTACATCATGTAAAACAAGAAGAATGAGAAATTAGACTCTAATTATGTATCATGTGTCAAAGGGCATAATACTGTATAAATTTATAAATAATCAGAACAAATAATAATGTATATGCTAAATATATACATTTTTGTATATCAGTTATATCTCAATAAATCTATTAATTAACATGTCATTATTCATAAGTTTTACAAAAGGAAAGTAAAGGTGGTAAGAAGGTGGGAATTAAAAATTGCTAACTCTTACAAAGGCAACTATGTTCTTGCCCTCTTTGTTTCTACCATACCCCAACCACCCACCACTGGGATAGATAGCCTTTGGTTTCCAATCAACCATTTTTGGCATAGGCTCATGCTCCCTGAGTCTCTAGTGACAATCTCCACAGCAAATTCTTGCTTCCCACTTGCTGATAAAGAAAATTTCTTCAGTGAAGTGATTAGCATGTTTACCCAAACATTAGCTGATAAAAGATTCTCCCTTCTCCTGTTTGTACTCCATGGTGTAGTACCTTAAAATATTTGCTTGTGTCAATAATTGTAGGTGCATTTCTTCCTTCTTCTTTTCCTTCCCTTTTATTTTCAGGGTGCTAAACATATGTCCTGTGTGATAGCACAGCCTGAGTTCAATCTTGCCTTTATCTATTGAATAGTAATAAAATTTGTGCTACCTTTTAAGTCTCAATCTCCTTAAGAAGTAGTATAAACATAGTTGTTTTGTGTTAAAATTAAATGTGATCATGAATGTGAACTGGTTGGAATACTATGTGACATGAGGATGCATTGAGGTCAAGTTGTTTGCACTGAAAACAGGCAAAACAGGCAAGTGAGCCTGGAGGGGGTGAGCACATAGTGACTCAGAGCAGAGAGAGGAGCTGCTAGGTAGAGCTTTCAGGAGATCCCCAGGGAACTTTTGGAAGTGGCTGTCTATGGATCCCAAGAAGGCAACATTCGAGTTGCTATCACTAGGAGCTGATGGTCCCTGACATTCAATCTCAGGGCTATTAACACTGATATGAGAGCCACCAGTGAGTCCTCAGAGCTCAGAACTGTGAATACCAAGGGACATGTGCTTCATCTCTTTGTGATTTCTCTTAAAAGCAGTCCTCAAATTATTAGTAAGAGAGATGTTTAATGGGCACAGATCATGGAGGGGTGCACAGAGGAGGTCCCCTAAACCAAGAGAGGCCTTTTCCATGGGGTGATTAGTAGGGTTCTGGGATCTTGTCTTTTTCCTCCCAAGATTAGGGGGAGGACCAGTTCAAATCTGAAAACAAGACCCAATAGATGGATGCTTGCTGGTTCTGGGTCGTGGAAACCCCAGTTCTCCCCTCTCAGTTCTCACTGCATGGAATTGCACAGACAACATGGCAGAAGGCAGTGGCCAGAGAAGATTTTTTTTTCCTACCAAACTGCCTTTATTCCCACTGACAGTAGTCAAAACAAGATACAGCTTCCCACCCAGGCTTGAACATTCTTCCCTTTCAGTCCCCTCTCTCTACCTTCCCCCTGCCCTCTTTCTAAACTTTGTGTACCAGGTGTTGGAGGGACGCAAGAGAAGCAGGAACACCTGATAAACAAGTGCAAACCCCTACACCTGTTCTATTGGGAGACTCTCCTGCCCCTGTCTACCTGATCCTGCTGCTAAAGCTCTTTTGTTAGGGCCAATATATTTAAATATGCTTTAGAGGAAAATAATTCTTCCAGGAGGTGGGGGGATGATTAACATTCTCTGCCTAGGATGAGAATGAAGAGAGAATGACTTTGGGAGGAAATGGCCCCAAGTCAGGAAGAATTCTAGGAGAAAGAGGAAGCAATGATGAGCCCATGCTCATGTGCACCATGGGGCTGTTATATCCCAACTACCAGCTACACACACACACACACACACACACACACACACACACACACACACAAACAAACTGCTGATATTCTAAGCTATGAAGCTCAATTCAATGGGTGCTGAAACCTTGTGTATACCAATATTATAGGCCCAGCCAACCTTGTTGACAAAGTTCTCATCACATAGCTCAGGAGATGTGGACCTGGGTATAAATCATCCTATTGTTCCAGTTCTTCCTCTCCCAAGTTTGCAGCAGGCTCTCCTGAGAATAAGTGGGAGGGCTCCCATGTGGCAAAATTTGTAGGTACTAATTGCTCATCCATGATGTCTGTGGACTCTTGGATGGCTTCAGGTGGAATCTCCTTGGGTTCCTTGTTCTCAGGCCCTTTGGTCTTGGCCACCTTGTTCTCATGAGCCTTGGTCTTACATGCCTTTTTCTTAGGCACCTTCGTCTCTGGTGCCTTGGTATTGGCTGCTAATGAGTTGACAGTCCGTGCCTTAGGGTTGGTCTTTCTGGAGGTGCATACTAGGACAGAGAGGGCCAGAATGGAGTGTGAACGAGGGATCCCATGTTCATCCCAAAGACTTGGTAGTAGGCAGGGTTCAGTGGACCTAATCTGGTATGCCATGCATGAGGACAACCTGACTTGAGGACCCAACGGGGGTAACAGTGCACCAGCTGTAATATCTAGAAGAGTCAAGTGGGAGGACATTTGGAGTGACTGATATTGCATGCACTCTACCCTCCCAGGATCCAATTCCCTGGCAGATGGTGTGTTGTTTCTTTGGACAGTCATGGAGAGAAAGAAGCTCTGTATATGGCCCAGTCAATACGCAATTTAAAGTGGGGTGGCCAGGACCTCAGGTGCTAGGGGTGTTCTGCTTGCAAGACCAAATCCCCCATGCTGAAGGAAAAGTTCTTATTTGGGATAACAATTTGCCTTGGCCTTTGTCACCATTTTCAAAATTTCATGGGCTCCTATGGGAATGTGGGAACCCTACCTGGCTTTTGGATAGCCTCAGAGACTAAGGGCCTTGGAAGTTCAAGCCTTGGAGTTGCAGGAGAAGATTGGCACTGGAAGACTCCTGACAGCTGCATCCTTGCATCCTCCATCTCCTCTGCAGCCTCAAACTCCATGAATCTTGGTGGTATTTTGGTAAGGAAGGCACAGGCTTAGCTGAAAATCAGGTTAGCCATACCAGGAAGTTTCTTGTGTGGGATTCTAGGCTATGGAGTATTCTAAGATACCAGTCAGGAGCTGATGGCAGGAATTGGAGCTGTGTCCTGGAGTAGGTCAGGCCAGTCCCAGAAGGGAGCTGCTACATTGGAAGACCTGCAGTTCTAAGGAAACAGTACATCAACTAGCACCTGAAGGGCATCAGGTCTGAGGGACCCAGGCAGGTCCCCTAGATGACACTTGTTCTGGCTCTCTCCTGTTTCTGCCAGGAAACCACACAATCAGATAAGTTCCAGAAACTGGTCAGAGGTGTGATTTTTGTGAGGGAACACCAGGGGTCCTGACCCAATTCAGGGGTAATGAGGCTGGGACATGAGCCCTGGAAGGATCACCTGGAGACCAGGTTACATGAGGGGTCATGTGGAAGTGGAAGCTAAACTGATAACAGTGGGCTTCTTCTAAGGAGGACTGGTTCTTCACTTCCCTTGTTAGAATGGCAGGGATACATCGAGCAAAGGCGGTAAAGACCAAGACATATCCTTGGCGCATTTAAGGTGCTTGATGGCCCTGACCATACACTCTCCATTGCCACCCTGATATGGAACATCAGGTTGAAGTAGTGGTCACTTTCATGATTTATAATTGACCCCACCTTGTAAAGAGGTGCCAGTTCCCAGGCAGGTGGTCTGAGTGAATCTAATGCATTTTTTTCCCTCTGCATAGCCAGCAAAGCAGAAGATCCTCTGGCTGGTCTGGTTACTCACGCCCATCCTGATCCTGAACCTCAAGAAATCAGAAGTATGAAGGCTGCGATTTCTGGGATTGTTCCAGAGAGAATTCCCATCTCTTGAGCTACAGGGAGCTGCTATTTGGAGAGCTATATTTGGCAGAGCCAACACATAGGTAGGTGACAGTTTGTACCAGATATTGATATGCAAACAATGGTCCCCCACCAGTAGGCTGTGGGACATAAAAAGTGTCTCACTTTTCTGCAGTGTCATAGAAGACCATCTGGTCAAAATTGCTTGTGTGCTGACATTCCTGCAAACACTTCTGCAGGCCTTCTTCCTTGGTTATGGTGGGCTCCCGTCAAGACAGAGACTGAAGCACTGGGATGGAATTTATCAGGATCAGCATCCACAAAGTCACTCTCTTTTCTCAGGTTACCAGACCAACATACCTTCCTACCTTTGTTATTTTGCCCATCATGTTCAACTCAAAGTATTGGCATTGGGACTTCAGGACACTTATACCAGACCTTAACACCAAGGGCTGCATTGACCAGTATGATTGTGCTTGGATTCCTCAATGATGTCATGTACTATGTGCTGAACGTTTTTTATTCTCCAAATTCACCTGTTGAAGCCCTAACCTCCAATGTGATGGTATTTGGAGACTGGCTTTAGTGCTTAAAAGGTTAGATGGGATTCTGAGGGTGGGGACACATGAGGGCATCAGTGGTCTTCCTGGAGAAGAAAGAGACACTGAAGAGTTGTCAGTCATGAGAGGACAAAGGAGAGCCAGCTGTCTTTTCAAGCCAAGAGAAGAGAGAGCTTTTATGGGACTTTGGGTCAGGCATCCTTTATCTGGGAATGCTGACTCCAGAGCAGTGAGAAAGGAATGCCTGTGTTTGTGTTCACATTTTCTATAGTGTCATGTGTGGCAGCCCAGGTTTACTAAGACAGTTAACATGATGGACTGGGAGCACGGTAATAAATTGGGGCAAAAATTAACATCTTTATCCAGTATCCAAAGACAGTTTCCCCATGAGTACCACATCACCAGAGGGTCCCATTGAGGAGTTCTTGACAATGTGTGTGGGTATCCATAGATTTCTGTCTTGGGGGCAGCACTCCTAACCCCACTTGTGGTTGTGATGTCTCCTGTGTTGGGAACAATTAGATCTATGGTGAAAGGTGAAATGATTGGAGGAGGCACTATAATGTGGAGTGAGACAGACAACTTCAATTCCTGGCTCACATTACCCCCAGGAACCACCTCTGACCTCGAGTCCTCGATGTGATGGTGATGATCATTGGAAACAAAGATTGTCTGCACTCACAGGGCTGTGATGCCCCACCCCCAGAGATAAGGCACATTTTATTCACTGGAGTGAGATGAGTATATATCTGGGGATGTAGGTGTCTCAGCTTGTCCTCCACCCTCAAGACCTTTCTTCCAGTTCCCTGCATCCCTGCCTCCTCTTTCCAACCCATGCTTTTTCTTCTTGCAGAGCTCAAGGAGGAGGCTGAGGAGAATACTCGCACGAAGAAGCAGGAAATTACTTCCATATCAGGAGTCTGAGGAAGGTGCCTGTGAACCAGAGTCTTCAAGCGGTGCCAGGGCCTGAAGTTCTCATAGACTTGTGAGGTCCACTGAAGTCATCTGGTGGCACTGCAGCCAGGAAGGTGTGTGGTGCACCCAACCCATACAATGTACCTGGCAATTGGTGCACATTCGTTGAGAACATGATGGGGGCCAGCTGGGCAAATGGTCGTGGTGCTAGAGGGTGAAGGCCCAGGTTCCAGTGGATCCCATAGTTTTTGATCCCAACACTGGCTGAGGCAGACACAGTGGTCCCCAGGGCAGAAGATGCCATGAGAAGTGGAGCAGGATGCTCCACATCCCCACAGAAGGGCCCTTGGGCCCTCCAGTTGTGGAGTTCCTGAGTGTGGGCAATGTTAGAAGTATGAGGAGTCCCTGCTGGCCTCAGTTTTGGCGCATGTTGTACAAAGGTGAACAAACCAGGCACATATGGTTGTACAGGGTAAGTGGACAGCACCAGAGGGTTACCCTGGGAAATGGGTGCAGTCACACATGGTGCCAGGAGTGGATCCCAGAATGGGTGGTGTGCTGGCACAGGGGCAGCTGGAAGAAAGTGCAGGCCCTTGAATGCAAACATGTGAGCACCAGGATTGAAATTCATGCCTGGTCTCCATGATGCAGATGCTGTGGAGGCAAAGCAAAGAGGAGAGTGGAGGAGGGGAAATGGCAGCAGGATTCAGGCCGCCCAGTTCCTGTCAGTGGGACTTTAGGACAAATGCTAAGAGCTCAGAGCTCTGTGGGCAGGAGAACTTTGTAGTTTGCAAATGTCCATTAATGAATTTCATGCTGTGTTCCCTTAGTCATAATTATACACAGAGAAAACTCATTTCCAGTACATCAGGATTCCCTGAACACTATCTGTTGGCTGTGACAACTCAGCTTTCCCTGCCTCTGAGAGACCCCTGTGTGTCCTTTGCAAAAATTTCATTGGCCTTCTGGGTGACTCACTAGAAATGGATCAATTTGACTCTGCTCAGTTGCACCAGACTCTGTCACATGCTCACCAACAGGAAAGGGATCTTCTCCAGGAAAGATGCAGGTACTCCAAGGTCACTTGTGAAGATGACTGTTTCTAAAGATTATTGCCCCATCACCTCCTCAGCAGTCCTTTTGCTAATACTCCTTGTATACCTCTCCACTTCTTTCCTAGGCTTTCACAAACAAACAAAAAACACTGGATTTAGATCTCTGCCTAGCTAGAGGCTGAGGAATCCTGAAGTTCACCCAGGAGCACAACATTTCCAGCATGTGGGTGCTTCTACCAGCACTTCCCACAGCAAACACTAATGGGGGTCAGATTCTGGCCACCTGTGTCTCTAGTGTTCACTGGTTCATGCCATGATACAGGAAGCTCCTTTCCCAGGGAAGAGGTCTATGTGATAGACAATGAGTTCCTGAGATCCTCTCCTGGGCTGACCAGCAAAGACCGCTGAGGTTTATAAAGTTGATGGAATGGTGAGGATTGGGGTTTTCCAGAGATTTTCAGAGACACTGGACACTTTTTTTATTGGGTTTGGTAATTTAAGCCATTTTGAGGTACTTTTCCTTTGAGCTCCCAATAATGGGAAGAAAAGTGTAACAAAGATTCAACCCTGCACTCACTGCTACCTTTGCCAAGATTCTTGGGAGCACATTCCTGTTCACCAGAACATTATATAAAGCACAGTCGAGGAATGGGAGGTCCATCACACTTCAACATTTGCACATATTAATCAGGACACCTGCCTAACTTCAAATGACAGTTCGAGTAGTGCCCCTTCCTAACTGTGTGCTATACTCCTTCCTGTCTTCATGAGAACCCAGTCATCTTCAAACCTGATTTTGGAAAATGAAGAACACCCCACATGTGCTCCCTTTTCATGGAATATGAAACCAGTAAGATAAGCAAAGTGTTTGTGTCAACGTAAAAACAATGAGCTGAGGCCACACATAGAGAGTGTGAAAGTGATAAAAATGCACAAGACCTCACAGAGGCCCAAATCTATGTTGGTTGAGTTTCCTTGGTATCCTGCACTTCAGGAATCAAGGATACCTACTGTAATATTGGAAGGTAAAGTTTTCCTGGGCAAGAAGTTGCTGACGTACCTTGGGCTGTGGCAGTTGGAGTGCTCTGCATCTTCACTCAGAGGGCCTATATCACACTGCAATTGTGGTCATTGAGAATACCCCTCGGCAGTTTTCTAGCTAAGAACATTTCTATCCATTACCCAGTTATGATCTGAGACTCTTGGCCAATCCTCTCAGAATGATATCACAAGCAGCTTTCATGTGAATGAAGAATGGACATGGACACAGGGCTCAGCATCTTAACTCCAGGGAGCCCTAACTGACCACCACTGTGACACCGTCTGTGACTGCCTGAAAAGCCATGCAGTGACCTATGTCCATTCTACAAGCAATGAATCCCTTGGCCTCTCTCCTTTCTGCTGACCCAGTGTATTTCCCCTGATCAGTCTGGACCTGGGTCTTACGAGCCCTCCACCCCATGAGTAGTACCAGTCTTTCCTGGGTTTCCTGGGCTATGTCAAGTGCATTGTCTAAGTCTCTTTTTTTTCCTTTACTTCTGCTGAATGAGTTGAACACAGGGAAAGTACTCCATTCTAACTCCCAAAGATTTACAGGGTGACTGGCAGTCAGATAACAAACCCCTGACCCTCCAGGCTTACCTCCTTCTAAAGGTCAGGAAACTGGACATAGTTTCTCACAGTCTCCACAGTGGGAAAAGTCAGTACAGAACCCAGAGAGTGACCTGCCTGTAACAGATGCTCAGGGTTCAAGTGAGCCAAGCTGGGCAAAATTTAAGTGTAAACCCCAGTGGAATGCTTGATCCAGACATTCTGGGGGGTGGTGGTGGCAAAGGCAGCTGGCCTGGGTTGGGGCTTGGCAGACATTACATGAAAAGCTCTGGTAGATATAGAATAACCTCAAGTTCCCTTGAGGCAATTTAGAAGTGACACAGTTGGTGTGTGCCTCTGGGTAATTTTGAAGTAGTTTCAAAAAATCCACAGGAGAGTGGTTTGATAGGTCCCCCTCTGTTTCAAAACCCCAATCATCTTTGCTCCACCTGATGGACAGAACCAGTGAACCATGGCTCTCATGAGCCACACAATTATGGGTATAAACATGGGTATAAACAGTCAATACTATAAACTGTATTGTGTCTGGATTGAATTTTATGTATTGTGTGTGTGTGTGTGTGTGTGTGTGTGTGTGTGTGTGTGTTTTAAATCCCATCCCTTCTCTGCAAAACACACACACACACTTGGATGTTCATGAAATATTCTTTTCAATGAATGAGGGGGGATCATGATACTCAGGCACTAAAAAGAAGCTTCTTTCATTTTTCCTTCACTTGTTGTCTATTATTTGATATAATTGATGATATAGCTGCTGGGGGGGGACTTTTTATTTTTTTAACCAGTGATATGAAATATGAAGTATAGAAAAACTATCTTCTTCTATACATTCCAAACAGTTCTTTTTTTTTTTTTTAAATAATCCTTTACTGTAATGAATGCTGGAGACCAGATTTTCAAAGCAAGCTTTATTTGCTAGACACAGGTCTAATTCAGGGGTCTTGCATACTCTTGGTCAGTGCTTTGCCACTGAGCCTCAGACCTTATCCCATGCAGTTTTGCACTGTTTCAAACTGCCAAACCCAAAGAGCACATATAATAACACTAGCCAAATTCAATTTGTGCAAATTGGCGCACTGAAATGTCTTTTTGTTCTACTATCTGACCATTGCTCTTGTAAAGTCCTGAACTAACATTGATTGCTGAAGGGTAAAAAATCAATCAATCAATCAATCAATCAATAAAATTCTGAACATGGATATCTACATAATCAGGAACATTGTAGGAATGGCTAAGGGCCCTTTCTGCCTCCTCTAGTGTTACCGAGATAATTCTTTGCCAGAGCTGTTCTTTAGGAAAGCACACACTGCTGTTTGGAGGAGGGAACACGAATCAAATAGAAGTGGTGTGAAGAGTGTAAAAACACTGATCCCAAATGTGGACTCTATGCTTCCAAGTACTGCAGCAGGTGGTCTCTACTGCAGGCAAGGCCAGTTTGTAATAGTGAAAATCACTTTGTCATTTCAGATGCTCAGCTGAAAGAAGGGCTCTGGGACGAGAAACCACCTTTCCGGTGAGACACCTCACAGGCGTCCTGACTTCCCTTCCTTGCTTCCTGCACAGCGCTCCTGGCTCCCCTCCTGCAGACTTCACGCATGCTCACGTGCTTGGCTAGAAGCATGCCCTCACAGCCGCCATCCAAAGGCTCCAGCATTGCGCAGGGACAGCGGACACCCAACAGTCGGCCATTGTTCCCATGGTGGAGTCTAGAGTCAGTCCCATGAGGCGCCGAGGTACTGGACCCAGGAACATCTCCCTTACCGAGTTGTCCCTGCCCAGTCTTCCGTCCAAGGGGCAGTGGCCTCGTTGTGATTGTGTGTCTGCACTGGCGACACCGCCCGGGCCCCTGCGCCTCGCTGGGCTGCCTGGGGTGCAGGTCTTTCCTCACCTGCGAAGGTTGTGGGCCGAGCCCCGACCAGGCCTGTGTGTTGCCGCCTGGAATGAGGGGCACGTTGGCCAGTGCATTGCCAACGACAAGATGTCGTCCGTGTCCCTTGCAGCCTGAGTGGCGCCGTGCTCCAGGGAACCTCTACAGTACTTGAGAAGTGTGGTCCCGACAGCAGGTCAGCACTCCTGTCAGCATAAGAGGAAATGGTGACGTCATCTTCCTGTTCCCTGGTGAAAGCGGTGAATCTGACATTCCTGTCAGATTCACCGCTTCCGGGTTGTCAGGAGAAGGACGCTCATTTTACATGATGTTGGTGACTTTGCCAAATGGAATATTGAGCCGCTTTTGCTGAGTCTGATGTGGTCACATCACGATTGATGTGCCTTCCTAGACTGGCTGTTGGTGGAAAAGTCTGGACAAAGCAGCTAAATGACTACAGGAGAAACATTTGACAATAAGTCGTTTTGCAATAAAGAGATTCATATTTTATTATTAAATTTTGCACAGTAAGATTGATTATATGCTCTCATGTGTGTGTTGGTGGGCTGTTGGGGAGTCAGTCCTTGTATGTATTTCTGGATGCCAGAAAATTCCTTTCATTATGATGGGCATTGAAATCATGGGGTGGTTGTTTGGATGAGAAAATGAGATGCTGTGCTGATCCTGGAGGGATGGTAAGAATCCAGAGGGCTCCAGATGTTTTCACTGTTCCTTTGGTGGGGTGGTGGTGTCCCTAATGTGTTGATATTGCATTCATAATTTGGAGCTTGTTGTGTTTTCCTTGGACTGATGAGAATGTGGTATGTGTTCAAAGTGTGGGTGGTGTGTGGGTAGATATTTGAGATCAAGGGAAAGTGGGACTCTTTTTATGAGACTGATCAGGGTTGGCTACATTTAGAGGGCGTGAGAAGTAAGGGGCATAAACTCAGGGAGTTGGGCTTAGGTGTTTGTATTTTTTTTTTGTAATATTTTCCCTGTGGTCTTTTTGTATATTTGTTTTGATCCATGAATGAACGCACTCTGGGAAGTTTGTGTGTAATATGTGTGTTTGCATATGGACTATGTTAATGAACGTGTTTGGGTATATATCCCTGGGTTTGCATTGTGATTATTATAATTGGAAAATAAAAGAGGGTTTTATGTATATGCCAGACATTGTGTTTTGGTATGTGGGATTTTGACAAAATTTTATTTTCATTATTCATGTATATGTACTTGAGTGTGTAAAGGCTGGTCAGTTACTAATTTTGTGGAGTAGTTGAATGAATGTATTCACTATGTGGTGTGGAGATGGCAGGTTTCCGTATTTTGGAAGACAAGGAGTTATTTCTTCATATTTGAGAGTGTGTGAGCTTGTAAATGAAGATGGTAAAATATTTTGTGTACACTTGGGGTATATTTGCATATTTGTTTTTAGTGGGTAACCATGTAGAGATGAGGTGCCTATGGAGAGTTACTTGTGTATTGAATTTTTATTAACTACCATACCTTATGTGTGTGTGTGTGTGTGTGTGTGTGTGTGTGTGTGTGTGCATGTTTGTGTGTATATTTCTTTTGCAGGTGGTAACAATAGTTGTAAGGAGAAAAAAAATTTAGTTGTCTATTAGTATGTGTATTTAAGGGACATGGCAGTTGTTGTATGCTTTCCGGGGCCATATGTGTATTAAGTAGAAAGTTATTTGTAACTGAAAATTAAGGATATATGTATGTGATGAAGAGGTGTATTTTCACATTGTGTATTTACACAGGAGAATGTGGGAATTGTGTTTATGTGTGTTAGGGATACATGATGCAGTTATTTCTTAGAATTGGAGTAGAGGTAAAGTGTATTCTACTTGCCTGTGATTATCTGGGATATGTAAGTGAAAATATGTGAATTTTATATGATCTGGTGGAGCTAGATCTTGTGTGTGCAAATTGGTTTGTGGATTCTGTTAGTTTCTTCATTGGGAATGAGGTTGCTAGGAAAGTGTATTTCTTTGGAGAATGTTGTGCATTTCTAGATGTGGATAGGTGTGTTTGGCTGGTAAGGTTGGCAGAGTGCTTTCTGAATACATAGAATACTGTGTAGTGTTTGGGGAAATCTCTATATTCAAATTTTGGATATATTTCTGTGACTGTCTCACCTGTGTGAAAATTATGTATATATTGATCCATATATAGAGATTAATGTGTGCATGGTTTTTCTTGTGTGCTGGTATTGAACTCTGCCTCATGCATGCAAGATTAGCATTTTTGTGCTTTGTGTGTAGGCACCCAAGTGATTAGGTGTATGTTTATGGATTTGTGGATGTGTGTATTTAGAGTCTGTGTGTATACAAGATGCCCAGGAATTGTGTTTTTGTTTATTGTAGCATGAAATTCTTGATGATTCTGGTGGTATTCGTACGTGGATGTAGTTCTGGCATATAATTATGTTTTAGTCTCATGCATTTGAAAAGTCTAGGTTGCGGGTGGCTGAACATGTCTTGAATTCATGGAGGTTCCTGGGGTGCATACTCTGGTAGATGTGAGAAGTTCATAGTGTGCTTCCAAATAGATTTTCTAAGGGTGTTGTGGAATAGATGTTTTATGGTTAGAGCTTGGTTCTGATAACACCAAGGTCATGGATTTGTTCCCCACATGGGCCACCAAATGCTGCAGTCTGGCTGGGCACAAAATCAGGAGCCACTCAAGCAGGAACAAACTTTATTTCCAAAACTCCCACGCACGCCAGGCACGCGGCCTTCTCCTGGGACACACCACACCAACCGGAAATCCCTCTTCTGGAAATCCCTCCTACTGCACTTCCCCAACCAATGGGAACTCTCCAGGGGTCCCCTCTAGAGCTCCAAAGTAGCAGGCTGAGGCGGACAGCTGGGGTCTAATATCCAATTGAATGCACATCTTAACATAATCATTATCATCTCAATGGCTTGCTGGCATCACCTTTCAACCAAAAATGCCATGTGTCATTCCTACTCCGCTATGGCTCTCAGCATAAGATGTTGACAAAACTTGGAGAAACAGGCTAGAAAAAGCCTAAAGTACTAGAAGACAGCTTTATGGGTGATGCTGATGTGAGGTCAGGCCAGAATGTGTGGAAAAATGCAGACAATAGAGGCTGTGTCCATGATGTTTTGAGGTTGAAGTAAGTACCTTATTGGGAATTGGATTAGAGGCCACTCATGTTATTTCTGGCAAGAATTGGCCTACATTCTAGATGTCCTTAGAATTCATGAGAGGTTTATTTGAAGGTAAGAGAAGGTTATACTTTAGATATGAATTGTCTCTGGAAAGCTCAGGTATAAGACAATGCATGAAAGTTTAGAGGTAAAATGATTGGGTTTTGAGAGCTTAATCCAATTGAGTGCATTAACCCACTTGTATGGAGTAACTGGATGTAACTCTAGCAAGTAGGGTAGACCTAGAAGTAGTCAATCAGAGGGGACATGCCTTTGGAGTTTATAGTTTGTCTCTTGTGAGCAGATTTCTCTCTCTGCTTCCTCATTGCCATATCCTGAGCTGCTTTCCCACTCCCTACACTTCCACCACTATGTTCTGCCTCACCTTGGACCCAGAGCTATGGAGTTGGTGGTCAGTGGAGTGAGACCTTAAACTATGAGATACATAAACTTGTCGTGCTCTAATTGTTGTTGTTAGATTCTTTTTCATCACAGTGATATAAAAGGAACTAAAACACAGACTAATTAATCCAGCAGGGAATATTTTAAGGCAGTACAGCATTTGAGATATGGCCTGGGTATTTCTAGCTGCTTTCAGCCTGATTTCCCATGGGGCTCAGGAGCAAAGCCAGAGTAGAAAGATTTAAAATTCTTGCAGGTTTTCCAGAAAAGAAAACTTTGTAATGATGGGGCCAAGGATGGTGTAGTTCGTAAAGAGATTTGTACCATTACACAGAAGCCACCTTTAGGCATCTCAGGAATGGGAGGGACACCATCCTTAGAAGGCTCAATGTTTTGTGGAGAGAATTTCAGGGTGCCCTGCTTGCACAGGGCAGCCTTAGAATCTTTCTATCCAGATTCATTTTGCTGTGTAACTAACATCATAAGGGCTCACAGAGGCCATGGTCTAGGTCGATCTGGCTACATTCCTCATTCACATCTGACCTTGGTATTGTCCATGTGATGCTGTTTACCAGGCTTACAGAATGAAGAGTTGTGGGGTTGTGAAGGTTTGCATTGATACTTCAGCGGAAAGGTTGGTGGCAAGGAATTTCATGTCACATTCAGAGTGTACCCCAGTAGCCCCAGAAACAGTGATGTGTCAAACTGTGAGAGTGGAGCCAGTGTTGTGGTGGGGATCTCAGTAGGTGAGCAGTGGCAGCCTATGAAATGCCTACTCAGGGGAAGTGAAAGTCAGTGAGCACACCAGCTCTAGGGAGTGGTCCTACATCAGACCAGGCTAGAGGGCTGAGGATGCTCAAGTTCTCAGGGACCCATATCACACCATCAGGTGTCCTAGTTTCACACCTGGAGAACTAGTATTAATGGAGCGCTAGACTTAACGTGTGCCATGTTGTGCTTTTTCAGCTTCCTTCTTGCTACTGTCCTCTTTTTTCCTTTGGGGCTAGTTGTGTTTCCCCTGTGTAGTTGTATCTTGGAAACATGTTAACTTTTTTTTTGATTATTAATGAGGATTGCACCAATGCAGCTACAAAAGGTTTGATTATGCTGCTTTGCTTCCACCCATCACAGTCAGTAACTGAAGAGGCAGAGAGATGGGAGAGGAAAAGGCTTAATTGGCAACAATCCAGTGTTTCAGAGATGAATGTCTAGATCCTGGTTTCATCTTGCTTAGTACTGCTGTGTGAAAGTGTATACAGTGTGTTATGTGGAATTGTTCTCTCAGTCTTGGGCAGGTGGACACAAGCACAGTTCACTAGTTTTGACAGACTGTCCTTTAGAGGAGGCTGGGGTCTTGGCTCAGTGGTAGAGAGCTTGCCTGGCATGTGTGAGGCACAGGGTTCAATTCTCAGAACTATATATAATTCAGTAAAGATCCATGGACAACTAAAAAATATATTAAAAAATGTCATTTAGAGAAGCTGGGATTGTGTGGGTCATATCTGGGTCCAGTGGACCCTGACTCATCCCAGACCTGTGAATCTAAGAAAATGTGAATTTTTATATGCTTGCAATTCTGAAGGTGTGTGTGTGTCTTGTTTCCCTCCAGGAAAGGTGTGTATTTCTGTCTTCTCTACACTTCTGCCAATACCTTTTAATTTGGACACTTCCTGTGACCTAGTAAGAAGGAGTGCCCAGTGCACTTTTAACTGACTTTAGTGCTTTTTTTAATATATATTTTTTATTTTTATTTATTTTTATTGGTTATTCAAAACATTACAAAGCTCTTGACATATCATATTTCATACATTTGATTCAAGTGGGTTATGAACTCCCTTTTTTACCCCAAATACAGTTTGTAGAATCACATCAGTTACACATCCACATTTTTCCATAATGCCCTATTAGTAACTGTTGTATTCTGCTACCTTTCCTATCCTCTACTATCCCCCCTCCTCTCCCCTCCCATCTTCTCTCTCTACCCCATTTACTGTAATTCATTTCTCACCTTGTTTATTTTCCCATTCCCCTCACAACCTCTTATATGTAATTTTGTATAACAATGAGGGTCTCCCTCCAATTCCATGCAATTTCCCTTTTCTCTCCTTTTTCCTCCCACCTCAAGTCTCTGTTCAATCTTAATCTTTTCTTCCTGCTCTTTCTCCCTGCTCTGTTCTTAGTTGCTCTCATTATATCAAAGAAGACATTTGTTATTTGTTTTTACGGATTGGCTAGCTTCACTAAGCATTATCTGCTCTAGTGCCATCCACTTCCCTGCAAATTCCATGATTTTGTCATTTTTTAGTGCTGCGTAATACCCCATGGTGTATAAATGCCACATTTTTTTTTTATCCATTCATGTATTGAAGGGCATCTGGGTTGGTTCCACAGTCTAGTTATTGTGAATTGTGCTACTATGAACATTGATGTGGCAGTATCCCTGTAGTACGCTCTTTTAAGGTCTTCAAGGAATAGCCCGAGAAGGGCAACAGCTGGGTCAAATGGTGGTTCCATTCTCAGCTTTCCCAGGAATCTCCATACTGCTTTCCAAATTGGCAGCACCAATTTGCAGTCCCACCAGCAATGTACAAGAGTACCCTTTTCCCCATATCCTTGCCAGCACTTGTTGTTGTTTGACTTCATAATGGCTGCCAATCTTACTGGAGGGAGATGATATCTTAGGATGGTTTTGATTTGCATTTCTCTGACTGCTAGAGATGGTGAGCACTTTTTCATGTACTTGTTGATTGATTGTATGTCCTCCTCTGAGAAGTGTCTGTTCAGTTCTTTGGCCCATTTGTTGATTGGGTTATTTGTTATCTTATTGTGATTTTTTTTTGAGTTCTTTGTATACTCTGGATATTAGGGCTCTATCTGAAGTGTGGGGAGTATAAATTTTTTCCCATGATGTAGGCTCCCTATTTACCTCTCTTATTTTTTCTCTTGCTGAGAAAAAACTTTTCAGTTTAAGTAAGTCCCATTTGTTGATTCTTGTTATTAACTCTTGTGCTATGGGTGTCCTATTAAGGAATTTGGAGCCCGACCCCACAATATGTAGATCAGAGCCAACTTTTTCTTCTATCAGATGCAGAGTCTCTGATTTGATATAAAGCTCCTTGATCTACTTTGAGTTAACTTTTGTGCATGGCGAGAGGAGGGGATTCAGTTTCATTTTGTTGCATTTGGATTTCCAGTTTTCCCAACACCATTTTTTGAAGATGCTATCTTTCCTCCATTGCATGCTTTTAGCCCCTTTATCAAATATAAGATAGTTGTAACTTTGTGGATTAGTCTCTGTTTCCTCTATTCTGTACCATTGGTCCACCCGCCTGTTTTGGTACCAGTACCATGCTGTTTTTGTTACTAATGCTCTGTAATATAGTTTGAAATCTGGTATCACTATACTGCCTGATTCACACTTCCTGCCTAAAATTGCTTTTGCTATTCTGGGTCTTTTATTTTTCCATATGAATTTCATGATTGCTTTATCTATTTCTACAAGAAATGCCATTGGGATTTTGATTGGCATTGCATTAAACCTATAGAGAACTTTTGATAATATCGCCATTTTGATGATGTTAGTTCTGCCTCTCCATGAACAGGGTATATTTTTCCATCTTCTAAGATCTTCTTCTACTTCTCTTTTTAGGGTTCTGTAGTTTTCATTGTATAAATCTTTCACCTCTTTTGTTAGGTAGATTCCCAAGTATTTTATTTTATTTTATTTTATTTTTGAGGATATTGTGAATGGAGTGTTTTTCCTCATTTTTGTTTCAGAAGTTTTGTCGCTGATGTACAGAAATGCCTTTGATTTATGCGTGTTGATTTTATATCCTGCCACTTTGCTAAATTCATTTATTAGTTCTAGTAGTTTTTTTGTAGACCCTTTTGGGTCTTCTCAGTATAGAATCATGTCATCCACAAACAGTGATTATTTAAGTTCTTCTTTTCTTATTTTTATGCCTTTAATTTCTTTCGTCTGTCTAATTGCCCTGGCCAGTGTTTTGAGAACTATATTGAATAGAAGTGGTGATAGAGGGCATCCCTGTCTTGTTCAACATTTTAGAGGGAATGCCTTCAATTTTTCTCCATTCAGAATGATGCTAGCCTTTGGCTTAGCATAGATAGCTTTTACAATGTCGAGGTAAGTTCCTGTTATCCCTAGTTTTTCTAATGTTTTGAACATAAAGGGATGCTGTACTTTGTCGAATGCTTTTTCTGCATCGATTGAGATGATCATATGGTTCTTATCTTTAAGTCTATTGATGTGGGGAATAACATTTAATGATTTCCATATACTGAACCATCCTTGCATCCCAGGGATGAATCTTACTTGATCATGGTGCACAATTTTTTTGATGTGCCTTTGTATCCGATTCACCAGAGTTTTATTGAGGATTTTTGTATCTAGGTTCATCAGAGATATTGGTCTGTAGTTTTCTTTCTTTGAGGTGTCTTTGCTGGTTTTGGAATCAGGGTGATGTTGGCCTCATAGAATAAATTTGGAAGAGCTCCCTCTTTTTCTATTTCCCTAAATAACTTGAAAAGTATTGGTATTAATTCTTCTTTAAAGGTTTTGTAAAACTCCGCTGTATACCCATCTGGTTCTGGGCTTTTCTTGGTTGGTAGTCTTTTGATTGCTTCTTCTATTTCATTCATTGATTTCGTCTTAGTGCTTTTAACTGACACTATGATTAGTCATTAAGATAGGGATGAGGGTGTGAGTAGAAAAGAAAGCTATGCTCATGAATCAAAAAGAAGAGAATGGCAGAAAAAACCTTTCAATTCAGGATTCAGCATCACTGTGTTCACTGGAGTCTCAGAAGAGATTTTTTTACAATAACTATTGAGAATACACTGTTGTGTATTTGTCCAATCTTGGAGTCCAAATGCTTCTTTATTTATTTACTTGTTTGTTTGTTTGTTTATTTGTTTATTGCTGTGAGACAGACATGAGCTTTTGGGGACAAAGGGTACAGGTTCTGTCATTGACATTTGGTGTTCCTCAAAGGCTCACCTGTTAAATGTCTGGTTCCCAGCTGAAGGCACTATTGGGAGGTGTTGAAAGCTTGTAGAAAATGGGGCCCAGTTGATAAAAATTAGTTAATTGGGAATGTGCTCCTGATGGGGTACTGGGGCCCTAACAGACTTCTGTCTCTCTCTCTGTCTCTCTGTCTCTGTCTCTGTCTCTGTCTCTGTCTCTCTCTCTCTCTCTCTCTCTCTCTCTTTCTGCTTCCTGGCAGCTATGAGGTGATCAGTTTTCCTTTGTCACACACTCTCTGCCAGATATTCTGCTTTGCAACAGGTGTAGAGACAGGAGGGCCAAGTGACCATGAACTGTAATCTCTGAAACCGTGAGCCAAAATAACTCTCTGCTCTTTTGAATGTGATGATCTCAGGTATATTATCACAGGCTTGGAAAGTGATTAGAACAGCTGCCATTCAAAACACAAGAAGCCCCTGACTATTACTCTAACCAGATTCACCTTTTCTGTCTAAATGTAGCATAGAAAAGCTGAAAATTTACTCACTTGTCTTTTGAGCAACAAACATGCCAGTAATATCTTTAGGTTAGAATTTGGGCATGTAAGGATGCCAAAGGCCTCTTGTGTGAGAACACTACAGAACCCCATTCAGAAATTGGAACTGATGTGGCTGAGCAGGGAGCCAAGGTGGACAAGCCCAGCCCTGGCATGGGAACACACATTGCACAATGGTCTGGCCTTCCAGTTAGAAGATATCTATCTGGGCTGACAGTGGATACTCAAAAGAATCTTTTTCTCCTTTAGAAACCCCTTAAGTGTCCCAGAGTACCTTTATTTCCAGAGGCATTATCTGAGAGTACTCTCCTACTATTTGAAGGGTTTTTCTCTATATTGAGCAGTTATTGAGTGGCTGGCAAGTCCCTTTCAGTTTTATAGGAGGGAATGTGCTCTCTTCTTTGCACTTTTATATTTTTTTACATTTTTCAACAACAAGATATGTGCCTGAAATCTGCATCTTCACCCCTCCACCTCTGTGTGCAGGGCCCACAAGATCATATCCTTGAACTGGATGTGTCAATGTTCAGATTATGTATGTGATGTTCTGTATGTGTGTGTATGTTTGTGTGTGTATGTGTGTGTGTGTGTCTGTGTGTGTGTGTGTGTGTGTGAGAGAGAGAGAGAGAGAGAGAGAGAGAGAGAGAAGAGAGAGAAGAGAGAGAAGAGGAAGAGAAAGAGAAGAGAACACAAGAATTTGTTCCTCTAGCACTCTAGCACCAGGACTTTGTGCTCTCATGTGTTTCATGTGTATAGGTATGGAAATGATATGAAAAAAGACACCATAAATTCTCTTGTGTGGGACTCTTTGATTGTCATGTGTAAATATATTCTAGTGATTTCTCTGGTCAGTGTTGGCTGAGTACCTTTCTGGCAGGACATGTGTTTAGGGTTTTAGTGGTGCGTCTGTAGGTGTTGTTAGCATTGTGGAATATTGTGAACATGAGTATTGTGAATGCATTTGAGAAGAGTTAGGATGTTGTCTTACCATTATGTGTTGGATCTGTGCATTTTCAGATTTTAGAATGTATATGTATGTTCATCGTGTCTAGGTGAGAATTTAGGGACATAATCTTTGGTGTACAGAGATTTGGAAAGAATGGAATAATTGTGTATGTTGGGGTGTTTGGAGTTATGTATATGTGGCATATAGATGTGTACAGATTCTGTTGATAATGTCTCAAGTGGACTGCTGTGCATTTTCTTGTTTAGGGCTTTGAGGTGATCGTGTTATTCTTGGGAATAGAGGGGTATCTTTGTTAATATGTAGGAGGAGTTAGCAGTGTCTGTATGTCTGAGATTTGTTGTTGAACTTCATATTCTGAGGCATTCTGTATATGTGCATGTTTGCAACATAGAGATGATTGAATATGTTTTTATTTGAGAATACAAATTGTTGTCATGTAATAAGTAATTTGTTTGCTCCATTCAGTTACTGAGGGAGTGTTTATGTGATTGCATTTTGGGTGATGCTGATTTGTGTGTGGTCTGAAGATATGTGTATCTGAAGCACAGCAGATACTTTCAACCAAAAGACCCTTGCAATAGTTAAGCTTCTCCTCTTGTCAGATCAGCAGCATGTATGCAGAGGTTACTGTGGTTCATAGCTTCCTCTTTCTTGTAAATGCTAGATTTTTTTTTGTAAATAAATGTGAAACCTGTATTTGAGAATGGACCTGCATTTCTTTGGTCAGCATTGGCTGAGTACCTAGAGAATAGAATGAAAAGCACTTGTCAAGTGAATCTTCAATCCCTTTTCCCCCATGGGATATAAAAGTCAAAATATTTTGAAATTATCTGTCCATAGAATGTTTCAGGAATGAGCCACACTCTGGACCAGTTGGCAACAGCCAATAAACATGCTTTCTGAAAACTCCTTTGGTACCCAGCCTCCTTGGTAACTCGAATATGTATGCAACATTGTAAGAAAAATTATTGATTGGATTTGCTTGAGTTTTGCTGTGTATTTGTTTTAATTTGGGCATGAGGACCTCTGGGTTTACAGTCAGGCATCTGGAAGATAGGAAGTTTATGTTATTGAGGATTTTCAGAGTTCCACAGTGTTGTGTGCTGTTGACTGAGTATATCAGGAAGTATGAGAAGTTCTGCACATTAATAGTGAGTTCTGTACCTTTTAATAGTGAGAGAGTGGCTGCATGTACTTTGGGTCTGTGGGAATACTGTGGATTTGTAGATTCAGACAGATACCTATGTTCTCAGACTTGTGTAATCTAGAATAGTGAATGTATTCAGGAAATGTGATGGCTGAATATTAATTCTCAAAATGTAGATGGGTGAGAGAATATAGAAGTTATATTTATATGGAAATACAAGTTAGGAGGCTTGGATACTGACAGTGTATATGGGTTATTTATGATGTGGTGGGACTTGTCAATAATTATTAAGAAGAGGGTTTGAATGGAGTATTTTGGTGAATACTTTTTGATATTCACAAAATATTTATTTTATTTTATTTTTTTGGTTTGGGAACAGTGTGAGATTAGAGAGTGCAGGGGTAAAATATGTGTATTAGCATCACACATATATTATGTTTGTATTTGGGAAATGACAATGAATAGATTATAGTTGACATCATTGTTGTGTATATTTGGAGAGGGTTGGGAAACTTTGTGTGTTTGGGAGTTGGTGTTTGCACATCAAGTGATTCTGGGGATATGGAGTCATGTTTATGTGTGTTATACCTGTGTCCTTTAGGGTTAAGGATGTTACATTTTTATAATCAGGGTATATCTGGTTGTACTCAATCTTGGGGAAGTTCAGAGAGCTTTTAGTGTATGTTGGGGGTGAATGTGTATTTCTGTTGAGAGGATCAAGTCTGTGAGATTTTCCAGAATACTTAGGATTTTGTTTATGTAACTTCTGGTAACAATTAGGGTTTTGTGAGTGTGTAGGGGGGTTATATGTTGTATTTCTCTGTGTTTGCATACTCAGTGTTTGGTGATATTATGTGCATGTCTTCAAGAAGTGTAGAGTATATAGGAATGTATATGCCTGCATTTGGAAAAGTATACACTATAGTAGCATGTCCATCATACCTGGGTGATAACAGGCATGTGTATTTGGGGGTATGCATAGAGTATATTTTTTTAGAAAGGAAGTGGTGGTATGTGTATTCAGGAAAGGCAACGATAAGGTGATTTATGCATCTGTGTTTTTGGTGAGATGTCAGTGAGTTGTGGGTCATGAATCTGTTTCAAATGTGAGGTGTTTTAATGATATCTCTGGTGGAAGGGGTTGTAATGAGTGTGCCTCCTCATGTGTACGTGCCTCAGCAAGGGATGTTCACAGGTCTCTGTGACTAGGTGGTGTTTGTGTGCATCTGTGGCTGTAAAGGGTGGCAGGAACACACTGATGATGGAAAACCTTACCCATGTGCTCTGACCCTGTTCCTGTTGATCTTGAGCTCCAAAAGTTATTTCTGCTTTCTCATTCTTATCTGACATCTGACTACATTAGTTGTGGTGGTGGGTGGATGTGCCTCTTGGATCCTGGGCTGGTGGATGGGAGCCAATGAGCGATGGTCCCTCAGGGATGGTGGGGGGAGATTTTCCTCCAAGATGTGATTTGTGGCCATTGTGGTTCAAAGGGACTGACTCTGGAAGGAAACTGCCAGAAGTTTCACAAATCCAAAAACAATTGTTGAGTGAGTTGTTTGTCCACCTTTTGCATGATCCCTTGCATTTTTCCCTCTGCTAAGACAAAGACTGAGACCCTAAGCACAAGTCTTCACAGGACAATCCCAGCCTGGTGTTGCCTTTGGCCCAAATGTGCACATGACTGGCCTCATGGTGTGAATGTTCTGGCAACATCATGAGCTCTATAATTATTACTCCACTGCACCTCAGTCAGATTAGGAGAGGAGTTAAAAACTGATTGTACAGTGATACTTGCTTAAAGTTTTCCTGAGGAGCTACCCTTATTGTATTCTTTATTTTTTGGCATGACCAAGTGAGTGATCCATCCTTGTAATCTGAATGATCCTTTCACATTTCTTCTCATGGAGAACTTCTTTCTGATCAGTGTCTACTAGTGGAGAATTTTCTTTGTTTTTATTTGTGTGGAAATGAGTAGAAAGAGATTAATTTTATCTACATTTTCAAATATGCACAGCAACGTTTTGCCATGTCAACTATTTGGAAAGGCACATCAGTGGAGTTCATTACACTTATTTTTCCATTTTTCTGAAACCAGCATTCAGCCACAGAACTTTTCTCATCTTGCAAAATTGAAGCTCATTTTTTTAGGCAGTAATCATCAATTTCCCTCATGCCCTAAGAAGCCACCATTCTCCTTTATTATTTTAATTACTCTGTGTATGGTACTCCATACAATTAGGATCATACAGTATGTTTTCTCAAGGTCCATCCCTGCTCTACTATCGGCCAAGATTTCCTTTGTTTTTAGACCAAATAATATTACATCATATGCTACATGTAAAAAATTCTTCCTTGGGATAGAAAAAGGGCAAAATTTTAGAATGAATTTGATGAAACTGTCCTATATACATATATGAAGAGACCACAGTAAGTTTCATCTTTATGTATATCTGTAAAGCATGAGTTAAGAAAACTATAAATACATGGATGGAAGACCAGTATAGAAGAAGAAAGGAAACAGGGTCAGGGAGGAGGGGAGGGAAAGGGCAAGTTCTGGGGACTGACTTGGAACAAACTATATTCCATGCTTATGTATATCTATAATGCACAACTAAGAAATAAAAAATATTCTTCCTCAGTGTACCCTTAAGTATAATAAATAATTCTGGAGTAATTATAAGCATATAAATATCCCTTAAAAAGAAGTAGAATTGAAGGGTAATTTGAATGATCCTTTTGATAATTTGAGGAACCTCCAATCAGTTTCCCATGGAGTCTGCACTACTTTGCATTCTAACCCACTAGGGTTCCAGCTTCATCACATTCTCAGCAGCACTGGTGTTTTCTGTTTTAGTTGTGGTGGTGGGTGGATGTGCCTCTTGAATCCTGGGATGGTGGATGGGAGCTGATCCGGGATTTTTCTGTTTTCTGTTTCTTTCTGTGTAATCATGTTTGTGAAGCTGGATCTCATTGTGATTTTGATTTTTATTTCTCCACTGATTATTGATTTTGAACATATTCCCATGTGCTTATCAGCCATTTGCATATCTTCTTTGGAGAAACATCTGTGGAAGTCCTTTGCCCATTTTAATATTGAGTTGTTGTTTTCTTTTTTTAAAGATAGATAGAGAGAGAGAGAGAGAGAGAGAGAGAGAGAGAGAGAGAGAGAATTTTTTAATATTTATTTTTTAGACTTCAGCAGACAAAACATCTTTTTTTTATGTGGTGCTGAGAATCAAACCCAGGCTGCACGCATGCCAGGCGAGCACACTACCACTTGAGCCACATCCCCAGCCCCAGGGTTGTTGTTTTCTTATTGTTGAGGTATAAGGTCTTTATATCATAGATCGTAACTTCCAATCAGAAATATAATTTTCAAATGCTTTCATGCATTTAGTGAGTCATCTTTTCACTAATGACTTTGTCCATTGATGAATCAAAGTATTTGGGTTGACATGGTTCAGTTTCTTTCTTACTTTTGGTGCCTGTGTTTTTGATGTGCTATTCAAAAATCATTATCAAAATCCCTTGTCATGGGCTTTTTCTCTTGTGTGTTATGAGTTTTATAGTTTCATTTCTTACTTTTAGGTCCTCTATTGATGTTGAGTTAATTTTTGTCCATGGTGTGAGATAAGGGCCCAACTTCCTTGTTTGATGTATGGCTATCTATTCAGTTATATATCTCAACGGTATTTGTGGAAAAGACTGTCCATTTCCATGGAATGCTGTTGTCAGAAATCACTTGAGAACTTATGTTTTTTTTTTTTTATTTCTGGATATTCTTACCCTGTTTTATTAGTCAACATTTCTATCTTTTGCGTTTGTATGACTGGTAACTTTATAGCAGGGAGTTTTGAAATTATGACAGGTTAGATCACCAATTTTGTTCTTGTTAAAAATGTTTCTGAAGTTGGTTGCTTTCACATTCCTTATCATTTTAGGATGGAATTTTAAAATTTGCAATGAATAATTTATGCATCATGTACAACAAGACTGAGATCTTAATTAGAATAATATGTGTTCCATGTTTTTATGAATAAATCAAAGTATTCTCTACATTTATATAAAACTAATATGAGTAAATAAAAATATAAAATAAAAATGGTATTCATAAAAAAAAGAAGTTAGGAATTTTTTAGGGATGGAACAGAAACTGTAGATTTCTTTGGGTAGTATTTATATGTTAACAAGTTTAAGTGTTCCTACATATGATCATTTGATATCTTACACTTTTTTGTGTTATTCTAAGTTTCATTGCTTGTTTTAAAGTTTTCACATTTGATCTACTTGATTGGGTATTATTACATTGGGTCTAGTATTACATTTTATTTTACTTGTCAGATGAAATTGTTTTCTTGATTTTCTTTCTATATATATATATATATATATATATATATATATATATATATATATATATATATATATTATTAGTGTATAGAAATACAGTTTATGTGTGTAGGGTTTTATATTGGCACCTTTGCTGAATTTATTCATTGTGGTGAATATTTTTTTGGAATCTTGAGACTCTCCAGATATAACTTTATCTCACTTATGAAAAGAGGTTATTATACTTCTTCCTTTCATTTGGCATGTCCTTGTCTGTAATTCTTGCAGATTGATCTGGCCAGGATTTATGATATGTTAAAAAAAATGAGTGAAGGCATGTAAATTTGTCTTCTTTCCATTTTGGGATGAAAATATTTTATTTTTTGATTATTTAATATATTAGAAGGTCATTTCTTATGTGTGATCTTTATTTTATTGTTGTTTGCATTTTACTATTTTTTCAGTATCAAGAATTGCATTCATGGTCTCACACATGCTAGGCATGCATTCTCCCAACCACAGAACTAAATCCTGACCCTTTAAAAAATGTTGAGACAGAATCTGGTCAAGGGGTTTAGGGTGATTTAGAACTTGTGTTTTTTTCTGCCTTAGACTTTGAATAGCTGGGATTACAGGTATACACCATATCATCAAGCTGTTTTTCTTTCTTCTATTTCTAATTGTTTTCAACTTCTAATCATGAAAGTTGTTCTTGCCAGATGGATGCAATGACAAGGTTTGTAGTTCCAGGGTTTTTTTTGGAACAGATAATTGAAGGAGACACCCACTAGACAGAGCATGAGGAGTTACTGAAGTGAGAGTACACTGCCTTAGACAAGGGGCAGTTGGCTCACCCATGGAAATGGGAGGCCTTGAGGCAGAGAAGAAACTGGAAAGCTGGCTTTGAGAAATAAAGAAACCAGGTCTGGGATGCTAAAGTTAGTGATACAATATGACTATCACTCTATAGGATAATACTACAACTTACTTCAGGAAATAGAAATTTCTATCAACAGAGAATGTTGATAGAAATTTGTTTTCTGTAGCTTCATCGGGAACTCGACAAATTTTAGATGAGATTAAGTAGAAAACTTTGTTTAATACTGCCCTGCTTCTCAAATTAGAGGCCTACTGACTGCTGGGGGTAGATTCTTTTTGTGTCCTGGAGTCATGAAAAAACCCAACGACCTATGTGCTAGCTACTGCAGGGCTTGGAACACATAATTTGACTAAAGGATCTAATTTCTTCTTCATGGAGGTCAGGAGCCTTACCAGAAAAAAGGCGAGAGACTTAATCCAAAATTACTGGGTTTTTTTTTGGTTTTGTTTTTTGTCATTTTAGTTTTGGATGGATACATGGGATTTTTATTTAGTTTCATGGGGAGCTCAGAATCAAAGCCACAGTCTTACACAGTGCCAAGAGGTTGATTCAGGCACATCCCTTCACAGAGCACTTTACCAAAGAGCCACAGGTGAGGCCCCTTCATTTCCATTTTGAAACTGTTTTCTTGAGGCTTTACAAAGGAGTGGCCTGAGGCAAAGACCTTCCTGACTTGCAGGGGAATTGAACAATAGGTACGAAAAAAGCCCAGGGTCAGGCTTTCCTACAAGATGAACACCAAGGCACTGACAGCTCCTGATCAGCCTACTTGGGTTGCTATCTAGCCAAGCAGGGTTTCTCCACTGAGAGCCTTAAAGGTCACACTGATTTCTGAGTATTCTGAGATGCTAGGTATTTCATTCAGCAATACAGGACATGGCCATGTCACAGAGCTTGGAGGTGGTACATATATTGGAAACAAAACCATGAGCCCTTTGTGGATAGTGGCCAAAATTCAGAAAGAATACAGGAACTAAGGAACATAGTAGGTGTTGCCCATCTGCAAACCAAGCAGCTGTCTATTCATATATTCACCAGGATGAGTGCTGGAAAGCTTCCCACTGATGCATTATGTTTCCCAATTCTTTGTTTCCAGAGACTCAATAAAAACTTCCTGAGACCAGGTTTTGGAAGGGCACAGCCAAGAGTAGGAAAGATTAAAAGCTCAGTCACTGAAATCTTCTCTGCCACCTACAAGGTTGTGAGCTGCTGAGCATTTTCCATTCCAGATATGTATTCACAGATATTCTTCTTCTCCCTCTAATTGTGTATAACTTGCGACGATAGTAATGTCAAGCATTGTTCTTGATGACAGTGGGAAGTGTTCTTGTGTAGCAAATGTTCATATACACAATGGATTGATTTTAATATTTTCCCTTTGAAGTATTGAATCTCTGACCCTAACCCATACCATACTAGACTCTGAAAACTAATCCTAACATTATGGATAAAAGCAAACCTAAAATAAAGAAATGCAGACAGTTCATAGGAGGAATTGTGTATACTTTGATTTTCCTTTTGCTTTATCAAGAGTATGTGTTATAACACTAGTCGCATTTTCATTCTAATACTTCTCCATGGATCTTCAAATTTAACAAATGTATAACTTCTGGATTACCTTTCTCTGTAGCCTGGGTCAGAACATGTATTGACTATATCTATATCTATCTATATCTATATCTATATCTATATCTATATATATATATATATATCCCATCCTGCTATCACAGGTACATTCTTGTGAGTACTATGACTTTGGCAAATACAAATTTCATGAACATAACACTCCCCCCAAACCCCAGGAGAACTGAAAATTCAACCAATGGTGAGTTCCATAGTTGAACAAGTTTAAACATAACACCATGTAGAGTAAAATGAATACTTTTGTGATCTTTGAATGATATATGTTCCATTAAGAATTTGGATTTGCATATCTATTGCTTTTACATGTATTTAATATATATATTTCTCTCTCTCTCTCTCTCTCTCTCTCTCTCTCTATATATATATATATATATATATATATATATATATATATATATATATATATTATTCCTTGAAAGGAGTTTTCACACCCCTTAATGGTTCCTGAAAGAATCGAAAGCCACAGTGCCACCTACTTCATCCTTGAATGATGGCTAGACCAATATAGTGAAATGTTTGAAATTCTCATGACCAGGAAGCAATGGAGAACCTTTGGATCTCCTGTTGCTCATCATGACTGAATAAGATAGTGCCTTCATTGACTGGAATTCATGAAAATGGTGTAGAACAGAGATGCCATTGAGATGGACCCTTCTGGGAACTGGGTATTGAGCAGTGGAGTTCAGGTGTCTGATAAAATATCTGTGATGGAGCCATGTGGATCTACCATTGGCTTTCAAATGACATGTGACTGACATGGGGCAGTCAGAAGACCCTTATATGTGAAGGCCTCTTGTTATGGGGAGAGATTTCAGGGTGATAATCAGAATCAGGTTGCTACTCTAAGTGGGAGAGATGTATGGGACAGCAGCCCAGTTTCTGTTTTCTCCTGTAGACCCTGACTCACCACACGTGACAGAACTTTCTGCAGTGCTCTGTCCCAGTTTGTTGTAGGGACAAATGTAGCAAGGCACTGAAGATAGCAGGAAACAGTTTTATTTGGCTGCAGCCAGGTTCAGAGGGCACAGCTTTTGCTGAAATCAATCAATCCCTCTGAGTTCAGGGAGTTTCAGAGTTTTATACCCAACATGTAAGGGGAGGGGCTCAGAGGTTCACAGTCTGCAGAAGTTCAAATAAAAGCAGCCATTTCTTTTACTGTTCTGGGCAAGTTAACCCTTCAAGGACAACATCTGAGAAGAGGAGCGATTCTTCCCCCCTTTCTTTCCTCCCCCTGACAGCTGTTACCATGGAGCCCATTTGTAACTTATCTTAAAATGTAGACATCTCTGTGAAGCCCAGCTCAAGGACAGAGGCCTTGTTTGCACATTTCTTCAAAGTACTATACTGGATACATTTGTGAAAATAGTAAGGGGGTGTCCAGCACCTGGAGTGCTGGTATCTTCCTGGCCAGTGGCCAAGTAAACAGGGCAACAGAAAAATAGAAAGCTTATCTATATTGAACTCTTTTGCAGAGACTCTTTGGCTGACAGTCCCAAAATCAGCCATGGTGAAGAGGACTTTTCTGTGAAGAAACGGAGTACCACTTCATTGGGTCCCATCTTCCTCCAGGGAGAAGTCTTTTTTGCTGTCCTCTAATAAAGCTTCAACTTTCCACTCTAAAATTGCTTCAGTGTGCTTCTCTTGTGTTATACTTTATCAGCTACTCCTGGCAATAAAACTACAGGAGATATCACAATATCAATACTTGAAAAATACTGCCACTTGTTATCTGATCATGTCACTCACTGAAACATTACCAAGGAGAGTCAGAGCCAGTATAAACACTTTCAGTACAATTTAGAGGACACTGTTCTTTAAGACCTCAGAAGGAAAAGTTAGCTGGAGCTTACGGACATACTAAAGGTATTTATTATCACAAGGGTGAACTAATATATACTGCTTTACAACTCTCCTGGCAGGTCAGAGAACAGACTGAATTTATTACCTCCAACACATAATGCTCACAAAGAGCTCTGTATTATTGATAAGAGTGAATTATTTTGTGGCATAATAACACTGATAAATTATGAAAAAACGTATTTTTTTCCAATTTATAACATTGTTTTATACATTATATTGTGGCCAGCAAAGTACGCATTATTACAGATAGCTGTTGACATGATTCAAAAAAGCCCCATGGGCTTTCACTGATGATGCTAAATCACAACTACTTTTCCAAATAAAAAGCCACTTCTATCTCTCACAATATTTAGAGGAGTTTTGCAGAAATGTCAGTGCTTCATAAAGAAGAAATTGGGCAGAAGCTCCAAGAAACCAGTGTAATTTTCTAAGTTTAGTGGGGATGAGAGGGAGTCTTTTATATTAAAGAATAAGCCCTCTGTAGAATATGGAGTCTCTCATGTGAAGATTAAAAAGTGTAATTTTGGAAAGAGTTTCTGTCAGAGTTTGCTAGTATTTTATTTGGTTTCTTATCTTTATGTTCTTGTGTCAGATGGTGAAGTGCCTAATTTTAAAACTACATTTTGAGATGAATGCCCTTAAAGAAGTTTAGAGATTTTTCCATTAATTTAGAATTCCTCCTTCCCTCCTCCTCCTCCTTTTCCCCTCATCCTTCCTTTCCTCCTCTCCTTCTCATCCTCCTCCCCATCTTCCTCCTCCTCCCCAACACTTCCTCCCCAACTACTACTACTCACCCTCCCCTTCCTCCTCCTCCTCCTGCCCTCCTCCTCCTCCTTCCCTCCTTTCCTTCTTATCCTCCTCCCAAACTCCTCCCCTCCTTCTACCCATATTTCTCCTCCTCTCCAACTGCTCCTTCCCAACTCCTCCTCCTCAACTACTACTACTCCCCCATCCCCCTCCTCCTCCCCCTCCTCCTCTCCCTCCTCCTCCTTCCCCCCTCTCCTTCTCTTCCTTCTCCTTCCCTCCTCCTCCTCCTCCTCCTCCTCCTCCTCCTCATCCTCCTCCTCCACCAAAGGTGGCCTGAGGGGAAAAATATGGGTGTAGGGCATAGGAGGTGAAGAGGAGGGGCAATTATCCTTGGGCCATTAAAGTTTTTCTGTATCTCTCCACCAAATTAACAGTTTACAATGCATCAACTTTGGGGTCAGGAATTTCTGGCACCCCCCATGGTTACACCATGGCTCTGAGAGTCCTCTCTCTATCATGTGTGATAAGCTCCTCTTCCCTAGCTTTTTCTCACATGAAGCACCTGGTTTCTGGGTAATGTTGTTTCTGCATGCCACCATTTCTAAACTGGCTTTTTTGTGATTCAGGATCTGTGTAAAATATTAAAATTAATCTGAAATTTCAAAAGAAGAAGAAGAAGAAGAAAAAGAAGAAGAAGAACTACTGAAGGCCACAGGCTGAGGAGATCACAGGTAGATTGAACATGAAGCTGATCAGAGCCCATGCTGAAAGGCAACCCTAAGGAACCTTTGATGAGCCCACTTATTCACTAATGGAGGTAGAGGGGAGGCCTGCCTTTTCTTTGAGACAAACCATGAAATATTAGCTTAGTCTTGTCTGTACTATATATAAAGTTATAAAGCATAAAAAATAAAATAGAGACTTGTGATGTAGAATCAAAAGAAAGTGGAATCATTTCAAGCAGGTCACTGAAATTCCAGTGTTGAAGTCAGAAGATACTGCTTTATCACAACCATTGTCAAAGTGTGTAGAGTTAATAAAAGTATCATAAAAATTAAAAAAAGGTATTTTGAGAGAGATTGGAAACTTGAGTTAAAAGATAATAAAATAAAAACTATAACATCCACAGCTAATTTTCCACATGGTTGAATTTGGAGTAGTTTGAAAGCTGCAGAATAATAAATTTAAGAAAGGCCAAAGCATGAGACCTCCAAAGCCATGGGCAAGAGAAATATAAAATACGAAAAGGGCATAAATAGTTGAACAAGCATAAGTGTGATAAGGCAAGGCTCATTTGGTGAGAAGGAAGCCTCAGGCTTCATGTGCCATGGAAAAGTTTATCCTCTACGCCAGCCCCCATCCTGGCTTTGCTGAAGTGGGTTGTGCCCTATTTCCTTGCATGGCATTGTTCATTGATCACGAAGGTACCACATGAAATTTTCTCCTCTATGTACACTTATTCCCTGGGAGTATTGTGGGGTGAGTTGTGGCAGAGGGTTTGGCTTGTGTGCCCCCCAGATTGATGGAATCTTCTTTTGATTGGAGCCACAGAGAGCTCTTTGGAGAGCTACAGAAGTAAAGACACACACCCTGGTTTTCTTGTGGACTTGACGCACAACATTGAGAGGATGAATCTAATCTCTTTGTCTAAGTTTCCATGATTTTTAATAGAAAAGTGATTGCATCTCTAATTGTGAGCATTAGAGTCAATTACCCTGATACCTGAACTTTAGCACCAGTCAGTGAAACAAAAATCTCTGGGAAGTACTCTCAAGCATTAGATTTATGAAGCTTGCAGGGAGGTTCCTAGATGTTATGACTAGTATAACTTAAATGTTAATGGACCAAGGTCTTGAGTACATATCATACATTTGTATTCTGGGTTTTATATATTTATAGAAGCTTGACTAGTTTATTTTTTTCTTTGGTACTTGGGATTGAACTCAGGGGCACATAACCACTGATTCATATCCCCAGTCCTATTTTGTATTTTTATTTATAGACAGTGTCTCACTGAGTTGATTAGCACCTCAGTTTTGCTGAGGTTAGCTTTAAACTCACAATCCTTCTGCCTTAGGCTCCCAATCTGCTGACATGGAAGACATGTGCCACCTCACTCAGCTTGAATAGATCTTTAATTTCTTTTCTATTTATTTATCTTTAAGATGGGGCTAATGCCACTTGCTTCCCAAGACTATAGTGAGAATTAAATGAAGTCATAGATAGTTAGCACTTAGTGCCTAGTGAGTGCTCCATGAGCTAGGGGGATGACAGGCCTTTGCATTTTTGCTTTCTGGGCACCCAGCTTTAGCTCTTTTGGCAAAGCCTTGAACAGCTTAGCAAAACCCTGTTTCAAAAAAAATACAAAAATAGGACTGGTGATGGGGATGTTGCTCAATGGTGAAGCATGCTGAATTTTAGTCACTGGTACCAAAAATGTCATTTAATTTACAACATTGTAATTATTTTATTAGTATGGTCTTTTGTGACCTATACATATTTGGATATAACATCATTGACCAGTCTCATTTCTCAGTGCCTGAATCATCTCTCTTATCCTCTCTTCCATCAGTCTAAACTCAACTATTCTTTCTCCAATTTTTTTGAGATCCACTTCTTTTTTTAACTCTATTTTTCTTTTACCTTTCACATATGAGAGAAAAGACTTGACAATTTACTTTTGGCATCTGATTTATTTCATTTAATTTTATTTTCTCCAGATTCATTTATTTCCCACAAATGATATAATTCCATTCTTGTTTATGGCTAAGTAGAATGAGTAAACTTGTGAAAATATGTGTAGATGCTATTTTTTGGATATCACCTGCCAGCACACAGGACCTTCAGTGTCCAAACTCAGCCTGCCATTGTGTGAACCAGGGAATGAAGATGCAAGAAGCAAAAGGTCTCCTGTGAACCATTTGAGGTCTTCTAATCTGTGACTATGACTACTTGTACATGCACCAACCAGCCTGGTAACTTCCAGAGTGATCTTAATTGTCTGCATTGATGACTAACCTGTCTCAGTGGTCTGTTTTCAGTACAGTTTTGTTCTCAAAAGAAGAGAGTCAATGTGAAGGTAAAATCTCCTGATTCTCCAAGTGTCAGATGTAGGATTTGGCTCCTTCCCTCAATTCTTTCCCTTTTGTTCATTCATTAAACTGCCTTTATCTGCTTTACATTAGTCCTCTCCTCATGTGGCACCTTTGTATTCATTCTGCCCTGAGCTCTGGTTGGGGGTAGGGAATCTAGAGTCAGAGCAGACCTGGGCCCACTGACCACATGAACTTAATTATTTTATTTATTTTATTTTTTACTTTTCAAGGATTCATGTTTCCCATGTTGTGAAGTGGGATTGATAGATAGTAATGGTGACAATTAATGACATCAGGAGCTATTGATGACCATGTACTGGACTATTGTTTTTGAGAATTTTATCCCTGACCTCTTCACTGGCAATAAGAACTCCCTGAGTTGAAGCCATGCTTACACCCATGTTGCAGAACAGGAATGCTCAGCTGTGTCGAGTTAACTTGCTTAAGGTCACACAGCTAGGAAAATGCAGCTTCATTGTTGCTGTGGGAACAGAGGAAAAAATGCACAGATGAGCATGGTAAAGTGTTGGCACATAATGATCAGGTCATAGAGCAGGAAAATGATGTACAGGTGCAATGGAAGGCCTGGCTCTAACTAGGATACAGGCAGGCCCCCTGAGGAGGTGGGAGCAGAGTCCAGAGTGAAGGGTAGAAGGAGGCTTCACTCCTATCTTAAAGAGGTAGCTCAGAGAGTAATATCACAGGAGGCCTATGCCTGCCTTGCAGGTATGGGGCCAAGTGGGTGGTTCCCAAATTTGACATGTAGAAATGAAGAATATGAGGATTGGGCTTTTTGTAAAGCCTCAAGCTCCTTGCTGTTGTATGTGCATGTACCTGGGCACATACATGGAGGGATGCCCAGAGAGTTGATAACCTGTGTAAAATTCAGGGAAGAGTTCATATTGAAAGAGCAATTGAAAAGACAGAATTATAACTATAAATATATTTTAGTCTTTTTAGACTTCTCTAAGGGAGTACTAGAAACATATATCTTACAAGCAAAAAACAAAAATTAATTTGTGGACTTCTGAAAGCTCAGATGTCCAAGATCAAGTTTCCAACAGGTTTATTGACTATTGAGAACCTGCTTTTTCATGGACAGCTCTAATTTGAAAGTTTGTGTCCCCTTGGCTACCTTGGTTGACCTCTTCTCCATTAAGGTGATGGTATTAAAAGGTGAGTCTTTGGGGAGGTGTTGAGGTCCTGAGGCTGAATACTTCAAAAGTGGAATTAATTCTCTAATGAACAGTGCTACAGGCTAACTGGCTTCTTCCACCACATGATGACACAACCAGAAGCTTCTACCTATTAGAAATGTCCTTTCCAAACATTGAATTGCCTTGTGCCTTGATCTTACACACTGTGAAAAATGAGTGTCTGTGGCTTATAAACCACCCAGTGTAACATAGATTAATATAGCAGCTTGATGAGAGTAAGGAAGTACACCATCTCTGTCCTCACAGGATAAATTGAGAAGTTTCTTTGCAGCTTTCTTTTAATAAATGACAATAATCCTATTCCATGACTTAATAACCTGCAGGACCCCACCTTTGTCTGCCTAGGCTCATTATCAACTACCACAACATTAAAATACATACCCCCACATGGTCTAGGACTCGTCATTTTCCCCCAAGTGTGTATAGCCAAGCTTCTGAAACATAGAACTGAAAGTAACTGTCAAGTCCTCTCTGTGTTCTTGGCATTAAACTTTCAAAGAATTCTTCAGTGTATATTAATAGTCATATCTGTGTATTCACCAGGCTGCTCACACTAGATAAGAAGTGGCCCCTGCCCTTGTAAACTCCTGTCTAATGGAGAGAGAATTAAACCCATGTTGTCCCTTGCTGTGCTGACATTAATCATTGCATATGAATCCTGAGATCCATTATTGCCAATTACTGATAAGTAAATGTTACATCACAGGAAGCATTGCTATTTTAAATAAACATTTTGTTCACATTGAAGAAAAGATCCTGGAAATCATGCAAGCTTAAAAAATTAATTAGTCACAGAATAGTATGGTTAATGTTTGGGTTGTCAGACTCTTAACTGTGGTTTTTGTTTATGTGGCTCAAATATAAACCCATGTTAAAATACACTGAAGACTCACCTATATTCCATCCTCACTAATCTTTAACAATTGACCTTCATGAACAACTGATTTAATTGTTTCTAGTATAAATTCTTACTGTTTCTTGTTCTGGTAGGAGGCAATAACAATAATATATTATTAAGTAAATTTTTTTCTTATCCAATAGGGAGTGCTCCTGCATATCCTGTCTGCCCCTTATTTTTCACTCAATGAAACAACCTGGAAAACACTCCACATATGCAATAATCTTAACTTTCCATGATATAGATAGACCAAAGTTGGAACTAAACACATGATGGACATTTGGGCTATTTCTGAATTTCATTTTTTTAACAATATTTCTGTATTGAATAGCTCTGGGAATCCATTTTATAGTTTTGCAAATGTACATTTAATGTTCAGTCCTGCAAGAATTATTGTTTTATCAATGGCTATTTTTTCTGTACTTTCAAATAATAAAGCCCAATTCACTGGAGGGTTGCAACATTTTTATTTCTCCCAGCAGGTATACAAGTTCATGCTTTCTGTACATGCTCTATATACAGAGGCCACATTTTGGATATTCTGTGCACTATCACAATGCGCTTGTAATTTATTTATTTATTTTTTTTTCCCTGAGAGCACCATTTCCTATTTCTGTTATTTTTTTTTTCTTTTTACGTATGATTGATACCATGTCATGGTTACAGAAGAAAACAGCAGTGTCTTACTCTAATAAACCCATGGCTTGGTGAGACTCCAATGCTGAAACCAATAATTTCTTTCCAGTACAAAGATTATCAAGGATTCAATGCATTTTGGTAGTTTGTGACTTCAGGACATGAGCCTTAGAAAAAAGACTTCCTGGAATACCCCCAATATTGAAAATAAATGTCTTAGAAATTAATACATTGGTACAATTGTTCAGAATACAGTAATAAATATACGATCATTTTAGGTCACATTGGTGATGGCAGTAGAAGAGAATAGGAATCAAGCATTCAAGAAAATGTAGAATACCCACAAGGAACAAGGAATCACAGGCTCTGCTGTGAGAATTGATGGTTGAACTTTGCCAAGCAGGAGCTTCTGGGGCTGAAGGTGATGTCATAGAGAACACTCAGCGGGCAGGTGGTACAAATGAAGCACCCCAAAAAAACTTGTGAAAGTAGATTATTAATTTTTATTTGATGTCATCACCAAAATTCTGAGACAAAAATATCTGTAACTATGAACCCCATAATTATCAGCATCCCTAGATGTATTAGGTCCAAGATACCAATTGTAAAGTTCTTGGGCTAGATCTTGTGCTGGAAAAGGAATGTTAAGTTGCAGAAGAAAATTATGGTGTTAGCTGCAATCTCAAGACAAACTTCAAAGGAAAATGTTTTTTTTTAATTAATAAAATAATATAGTTTGTAGATCTTTTTCATGTTTTTTCATATTCCATATTAATAGTATATATCTTAGGAGAAAATGAAACAGAAGCCTTTGTTTCAAATAGTGTCATCTTCATCAATCTTAGCCTATCCTATTACCAGGGATATATGTAGATTCACCCAACACACATTTTTCTCACTTTGGTTATCAATTCCCTCTAATATCCTCCAGGTGCCATTCCAATATTATTACATAATTATGTCTGAATTATGTAATGGTAACTGTGCTCCCACTGTACATAGGCTTTTGTATAGATTCAGAATTACCATATATTATGAAATTAGTTCTTGATATAATCTCATCTTGAGGTTTTCTGGGGTAGTGTGTTACTTTGATTTCATCTTTCTCTTCTTGATTAAGCAGTAGGAACATATTGAAAACTCTACAATATTCAGTGAATTGAAGTGGAAGGATTGCACAAAAGTAAAGAATTGCAACCATCTGAAAAAATGAATCTCAACGTACTAGGTGTGCACACAGATGTATTTTTTTAGTGCTCTCTTTTGACTACTTACTACCCAACCTAATGCCTTTAATATATCATCTAAGATGACACTGAGAAGCATGCCTTCTAAGGTGATTTTTTTTATTAGTATTTATAATCTTTTATTGAGTTAAAGTGTTACCTTGATGCTAAATCTAATCATCTTATATGACATATAAGGAGTCATATTACATATATTCTAGAGGTATTGTGTATGAAAGAGGAAGTATCAAATATAGATGTGTTTCTGAAATAAAAAGACCTCAGTAGAAATGCTGGCCATTATGTTTTAATTATGCAGTTCCTCATATATGTGATTTAATAGATTTAAATCTTTTCTTTTAATAATGGCTACATATATCGTTGCTTCAATTGTTTTCATAATGTTAAAATATTCTAGCAATATGTGTAGAAAGCTCTTTGGCAGTATTTTAGGCTATTGAATATCAGTAGAAATATTTTATTATTGTCTTCTCCTCAGTCATCTGGAATAAAGGTGGTAATTAAAGTAACAGTTCAGATAGACTCAAAGTCATTCCATTGCAAGGTTTTTAATTAAAGAACAAGAATTTGACCCAAGCCTATAAGACGAACTTCCATAAAATCCCAATATTCATTTGCTTGAAGGAAGCAGAATGTATTTCTTCAGTAAAGAAACCATACATAAAATTTATACAGAAAAGTTTGATGTTAATCTGATGGAATATTTTCTATACAAGGCATTTTGTGTTTGAACTCAAGTGTCTGAAATAGTAAGTATGTATTTTAAATTATTTCAAGCCGCATATTTAAAAACACCGGTCATCAGGGCTAAGATTATGGCTCAGTTGTAGAGTGCTTGCCTAGCACACGTGAGAAACTGTGTTCAATCCTCAACACCACATAAAAAATAAAATAATAAAATAAAGTGTAAACAGGGTTTGAAGAAAATAGCAGTCATCAGAAAACCATGTGGATGAAGCTAAATCTTTTCATGACTCTTTAGCCCTTTTAGATACAAAAGACATGACACTAAGATAAACCAAAATAGTGAAACATTTATAAACATAGGATACCATTTTAAAATCTGAGGTCATGTAGATATTTGGTTAAAACATCAAAGAGTTGATTTCTGTTTATGTTAATTTTTTAACTGGAATCTACTATTTGTACTTGGATATGAGACCCATTATTGTAACTCAACATGTGTATATAGTGTGTAATTATCAGATCAGGGTAATTTTCATCTCATTAAAATTATTATTCTTTGTTTGAAACCTGCAAATTTCTGGCTATTTTGATTTTTTTTAGAAGTTATTATAGAACATAATCACCTATTGTGCTTTAAAACCTAAGAATTACTTTCTGGTCTTAACTGTTTTTGGCACTCCTTACACACAATCAGTCTCTTTCTCATTCTTTTCATAAATCTGGTTAGCATTTCTGTTTTCAGTTTCTGTGTAATCAAATTTTCAGCTTCAACACATAAATTCCACATGCAGTATTTGTGGGAAAATAAATGTCATTACTAGGAAAAATAAAATATTATCCTCAATTAATAATTTAGGAAATTGGCATAATTCACTGCATTCACTCATTCAGTGTTTTGAACATGTCTATAATAATAAATCTGGAAAAAAATAAAAAGATATAAATCAAATATCCATATGTTTTCAAGATTTTATGGGTCACACTTGGTCAATGAGAGTAAGTTTTGTGACATCTATTTTTATAAAAATGGCATCTGCTAATCCTTATAAATTTATTAATAATAAGTGAATATATTATATGTATGATTTGTATTGAAAGTTTAAATAGATTAATATTACCATGGAATAAATAACTTTAAAAATTTTATTAGAGTTGGCTCAGTAGCACAGGCCTGTCATTCTAGTGAATTTGAAGGCTGAGGCAGAAGTATTGAGAGTTCAAATCCAGACTCATTAACTTGGTGAGATCCTGAGAAACAATTTAATCCTGTATCAAAATAATAAAAAAAAAATGAAAGAAAAAGGAACCCAGACACAGTGGCACACACCTGTAATCCCAGTGGCTCACAAGGCTGAGGCAGAAGAATTATGAGCTCATAGTCAGCCTCAACAATGGCGATTAACTAAAAAAAAATTAGTGAGACTCTAAATAAAATACAAAATGAGGCTGGTGATGTTGCTCAGTGGTGGAGTATCCAAGAGTTCAATCCCAGAAGGGCCAAATTAAATAAATAAATAAAAGGTTCTGGGGATGAGCTTGGCCTGTGGTTCAGTGGTAGTACAATTGATTTGCATGGCATGTGTGAGGCACTGGGTTTGATTCTCAGAACCACATATAAATAAACAAAATTAAAATCTATCAACAAAGAAAAACATATTTTAAAAAACTGGAGATGTATCTCAATGGGTAACCACCCAAATGCACTAACCCTGTACCCCTTCTCCACCTGAGATGGCCACCCTAACACATGTGAAAAAAACAATATCTCAGCCTGGCCACCTATGCACAGTTCTCCTTTAACAGCCCATGACGACACATTCCTCACTTGATGCCCATCCTATCATGCCACCGTGTGACTATGCACTGGGCCTAAACTAAGCCACCCAAGCACAACTGGTTGTTAAGGTCCAAGTGTAGGTATCCCTAATTCATTCCCCTGGGACCTTATATTTTATAAAATGGGTTTCTAATAATTCAAAATGACAGGTTTAGGGCTGAAAGTACAGTTCAGTAGTAAAAGGAGTGTTTTTCATGTGCCTGGCTCTGGGTTTCTCTGTCACGAAAGTCTTCTTCATGAAAGAAGACTCAGTGCATAGGAAATTGATAGAGAGTTTTAAATTAAAGAGACAGACTCTCATACCTTTAATGCAGCTTCAAGATGGCTTCTCCTAGCTCCCACCTCCAGCCACCTAATCAGTTGGTGAGGTTTACAGAAGAGGGTAGTGAGAGAGGATGAGCACGCCAGGGAGTGAGCTTTTAATGGGCAACAAAAAATTCAAGGGAAAATACCATCCAATGAAGGATAAGGGGGGTAGCATCTCAAGGTCAGGACTGGCAATTTGGTCGTCAGGTCAGTGGCCAGGCACACCTCCGCATGGACAAGCCCTTTGACCTGGGAAAGGGTGGGGAAGGCTTTTTAACATAGCCTGTGTTTAAGTGCTTCTCACCCAGCCAGGGAGATAACTCAAATCACATGTTAGGATGGCCTCCAACAGGATCTGACTCCAACATGTAAAAAAAAAAAAAAAAAAAAAAAAAAGCCCGGCAGGCCTGGTGGCACATGCCTATAATCCCAGTGACTAGAGTTTGAGGCAGGGGGCTCATAAGTCTAAGGTCAGCTTCAGCAATGTAGTGATGCCCTAAAAATCTTAGAGAGACACTGTCTATAAACTATAAAAAGGGTTGGGGATGGTTGTTCAGTGCTTAAGAAATCCTAGATTCAGTCCCCACAACCAAATAACAGAACCAAACCCAAACTAAAAGTGAAAAACAAACTGTATTCCCCAATATTCTTTGCAGGTAGGGGTCTCTATGATTCTGTGCTGGCCAATGAGATATCAGTGGAAGCCACTGGGCCTCTTAGATCTTTGTTTTTTCCCTTCTTCCCTTTCCTCTGATTAATGTATTGAATGGATTGAAGAATGAAAAACAGAAAGGGTTCTAGGGCATGATGGCATGGCTGGATAGCCATAGCAGCCCAGACTGCCAACCACTGGGTTTTTTGATTTTCAAGTAAAAGGAAATCTTTTTCAGTATTTGTGGGTATATTTTTCTAGTAGTGGAAAGACAGATGCATTGATTTTTCTCCTTCTTCTACTTTCTGTTCATTGTCCTCAGGTTCAGGAACAATGTAGGTCAAAGAACCAGCCATCTTTGTGACCAATTCTTTTTCACGTCTCTGGGGATGGAGTGGAAGTACAACACAAAACCTCTACAGTACCTAATCTAAGCCCTTGGGGCAGAGTTAGGCCTGAGTCATCTCCAGGATCCCTCATCTGTACCAGAATGTTAACAGAGAGTGATTATCTTTCCTCTTGATGCCAACACTCAAGTCCAAAATCCCAGGACTTTCATTGCTCTACTGAGAACTGTTCCACAACAGACTAACACTGGTCCCAATCTCAATTCCTGCACTAATGGGCCATTGGGAAAGTGATTTTAAGCAAGCCTTACAGTTCCTAAATTTTGAAGAGGGTATTCTGCAAAAAAGACTTGAATCTAAATGAACAGAGAAGGAAAAAGCCAGGGTCCAAGGACTGAAGATGAACCCTGCCTCCAGAGAAATCTAGGATTTGAAAAGATTTTCAATTAAAGTGAGGTGGCAGGTAAAGTATAGAGCTTGACATAAAACAATAGCCTGACAGCAAAATGTCAGGTGTGGGCAAGGACGTATTTGTGAAAGACTGATGTTTCACAGCCTCCACAACAGGTAAAAATGAGTGCTAAAATTGTAATATGTAACATAAGAAAAAGTAACCACATTTTTTTCCTTTTTTTCTTTTCTTTATTTCTTTTTTCTTTTTCTTTTCTTTTCTTTTCTTTTTTTTTTTTTTTGTAAAAGTGTTTGAAACTAGGGGAACATAACCACTGAGCCTCATCCTCAGATTTTTTAATGCTATATTTTAGTTTTTGAGACACATTGTTAATCACAATATTGCAGTATTCTTTTATCAAACAAGCATTTTGATCACGAAATAAATATGTCATGTTAGCAACTACTTCTCTTTTACTGATTTTGTTTCTTTCCTTAAATTCAAGTGAAAATGTTATGTTTTGTATTTAATAACTTTTTTATAATTTTAATCATTATTTTATTATTTTTTAGTTTTTATGTGGTGTTGATATAACCCAGCACGTCGTGTGCACTAAGCAAGCACTCTCCCACTGATCCAGAAACCCAGTCAACATTTAACCCCATTTTAATCAAATTATTTTCTTTCTTTCTACCCATCCTTGCTTTTTTTTTTTTCACCCTTCAATCTATGTGACTAAAAAGTCCTGGGAAATGATACTGCCTAATGTTAATAGTGGTGTTTGGAGCACTGGGTTTTGGCAAGATTCCCATCCCTTGCCCAGTTTTGCAGTATTCTGTTGTATATTTTGAATTCTTTATAGAAGCCTTTAGCATTTTTGTGGAACAATGCACTCAGTTTTCCAAAATATGGCACTATTTTTAAAAGGTTGGGGATATTGAATGACATGATGAGAAAAGCACCTGGCATAGTGTGGTTGTGTGATTCTGAGAGAACACAAATTTTTTTGTGAGATCACACATGGTGTTCTTACCTAGAATGTTCTTCCCTTTGCTCTTTAGCATACTTCAATTTATCCTTTAATACCTAGTTTAATGTGAAGAATTTGTACTCCCAGCCAATACCTATACCCAGCCAACCAGACCCCTTCTCTTTGTTGTTTTGCAGCAACAAAGCAACAGCAGAAAGGCTTCCAGTGTGCTCATATAATAATCGGGTTCAGCGAGAACTACAAAGGGATTTTGGCCACTGAAATCACCTGGCAAAACCCAGCTCCTGGTTTTATTGAACTTTGCTATCAGATTCCATGACCTCCCCAGCGTCATTTTTTTAATTAAATCACCTAGTTCAGTTTCTGCAGCTAGAAGCCCAAGTCCCCAACTGCTGCCCTGTCTCTACAGCATTGGGTCAGGCTGTCAGAATAAATCATAGTTTTACAGAAGTCATTATAAAGAGGCTTTCTCTTCTGAGACAGAACCTTGAGAAAGATGGCCATTACCAGATACCTATGCTTTCTCATTCTGAGATGCCCCAGGATGGCTGGAGAAGAGATCGCATATGACTCTTGTTTGCCAAGTAGCTGTGCCCATCCTGTGTGGAAAGGGTAAGAGAAGGTGCTGAAGGCCACAGAGCTTAAAAAAAAAGCAGAAGGCCATGTCCTTTGAAAACATGCTTTTTTAATCTGGCTGGGCTCTTTCACAAATAGGGCAGGGATGCTGCTAGTTGCTTGACAGTGCCTCTCCTGAATCCATAATACAAAGACAGTGCTGAAAACATAATCACATTTATGCAAATAAAGTATTATCATCAGCTGGAATTTTGTAAATGGAGATACTCTGTGGTTAGCAGAGTGGTTCAAGGTAAACCATTGAAGATGTGGGGTTCAAACGTCACCAGAGCCCAAAGTTAATTGTCCCTTAGACTCAGTTTTGTCCCAACCATGGGCATCTCTGCAAGATCTCTTTCATTCATTTCAGATGGAGTTTTCAAGGAGCAATGGAGTGGCCAGGTGACAGGGAGGCTGGTGTAGGAGTGAACTTGATGGAAAACCATGGCTAATGAAGAAGAGCAGAGCCATTTGGTATGCTAGTGGATGCTTGTGGAATTGGGCCAAACGAGACTGCAAAGGTTCAAGAGCTAGAGGGAAAAACCTGCTACCCCAGAGTGTAGAATATGTCATCAGAGGATGAGCCACGTGGACAGAATGCAGAGGATCAAATGGGTGGAGTGGGCGTGGCTCTGCAGAACAGTTCAGGTAAGAGGCCAGATACTGGGTGAAGTCTATGAAAAAAAGTGGAGAGGACCTAGTGGGCAGAGCTGGTGAGGCAGAGTCAGGCTGAGTGAGTAGAGCCCAAATTGTAAGAACAGTGGGCAGGGAGAGGACAGGGGAAGCACATGGGAGGCAGCACCCCACCCAGGACCCCTTAGGTGAGCACAGCCTAGGAACCAGGAGGCACAGTGATGCAAAATCAGAGGGCATGATGGGTGCATCCACAGGAGGCAAAGGGAATCAGGAGAGGCATCCTATAATTCTCTCAGGAATCATTGTGGACCCAGAGGGGAAGCAGGGTCTTTGGGCTCTGACATAGTAATGTGACCTCAGGGTCTGCTCCATTGGGGGCCTCAGTTTTCCCTCTTACCCACTGAGGCAATGAAGGGAGGCTGAAGATGCCATGGCACAGCCTTTCTTTCATCCACCCTCTCATTGGATGCTGTGCACTTTCTATATTTTCAGGTTGATTGGGTCCCATGGGGTTTCTGGAAGGGGTCCTTGGGATATTGCCTGAGACACTTTGTTTTTGGGGAACAATACTTTTTTTCTGGTGTGTTCACAGAGATTTCTCTTGGTGCCTGCTGTTTACATATTGAGACCCTGAAGTCCAGAGAGGGTAAGCCTGTGATGCAGCCATCACTTGCTGGAGCCTGATCTGGATTGCACAGTCCCTTTCACTAACTCACGCACTCACTGGCAGGGATTTCGTAGCACCTGGGCAGTGAAAAAAAGCATTGTTGAGGGAAGAGGCCTTGACTCTTTCCAGGTGCTACTTTGGGACACTCCCTACGTCTGTAAAGTAGGACACAAAGTGACTTCTGCCTCTCAGCCTGGTGTAAGGCCAAGTTTCAGCTTCGTGATTCTCTAAAAGGCAGTTTGCAATGGATGGGGCAGGGGATCTATTTTGACAGTATTATCATTTAGTATTTTTTCTTTTAAACATTTATTTTTTAGTTGTAGGTAGACACAATACATTTATTTTTTTTTTTTTTATTTTATGGTGAGGCTTGAACCCAGTGCCTCATACATAATAGACGAACTCTCTACCTCTAGGCAAAACCACAGCCTTCATTGAATTTTATATATGGAAATATAAATCCTTGTATTAAAAAAAAAAAAAAACTGTAGTACCAGGCTCTGTCCTAGGCAGAGAGGACACAGACATGAACAAAACAGCAAGGAATCTCTGCTCTCATTTTCGTGGGGGCTACCATTCCCCTGGACTGAACCAAGAATTCAGGCACTAAAGAGACATAAATTACTGACCCCCTTTAGGCACCTGATCTAATTTTACCATCCATGGCAATATTTTACCTTCTTAATTATTCTAAAACACACCCTTCTCCATGTCATTTAGCTGCCCCAATCCTTTCCTACCTATGAGATAAAGGTCTCCTTCAGGATCCCTTCTTTGCTTGCTTCTCCAGTTGCATCTCTCACCCCTCTTTGAGGTTTCAAGAATTCCTGTCTCATCCCTACTTGTACTTAATGCTCTGCTTAATGTGGGTACTTTTCCATTGTTAGGAGTGCTAAGTCCTAATTAGACACTAGATGGCACCAGAACTGTACTTTTGACATTTTTCTAGCGTCCACCAGAGTATCTGCCTACTTATTGCCTGGCTTGGATAGAAAACATTTTAGAAAACTCTTCAGTACTTGATTTACAAGCAGCTTTTTAATTTTTTGTACAAATCTTCATTAATTGTATTATGAAATTAATCATCCAGGTATGAAAGGGAGTATTACAATAACTACCCAGTGTATGTATGTGTGTGTGTGTGTGTGTGTGTGTGTGTGTGTGTGTATGAACATATATATTTTTTTTTCAAAATTTATTCAGAAGTAGGATAAGGGTTTGAATTTTGTCATAGCCTCTTCCTACACCTATTGTGCCTGGGATGTTTCAGGAGTCTTTATTAATATTGCAGGTATTTCTTTCTCTTTTCTAAGGTGTGACTATTATAAGCCATTAAATAGAATAAATATATCTCAGAGATGCCAAGTGTTATCTCACTTGTAGTTGTCCATAGGGCATCTGTAGGCCTAAGTGAATATTCAGTGCTTTTTGGCAAAAGCAGCTTTCAAGTCGCTCGATATGAGGAGGATTTGTGGACATTTAGAAGAACTTGTCCCCATGGATATAATTATCAATAAAATATGTATTATATGAAATGATGGCATGACTTGGTAACATGAATAAAAGTGATTTAACATGATTTATTTATTTATAATTATATATTTTAAAATATTCAATATACATATAATTGTGTACTTATAAAGCAATAATTTTGAATACATGTATCTCTCTGTGTCCCTATTTCACACATATATGTTTATAATATTGTCTTTAAGATAAGCAGGTTTGGGGGATGGATTGGTGTGAGTGTAATGTTGAAAAGATCAAGGACAATAGCTGAATTTTTGACTTGAGCACTCTAGGATAGTGGCTGATACCCAATCATTTAAGGATGAGAAAAACCACATGAGGCAGGGAAAAGAGTTAGTCTTGAAGAAGGCTTTTGTGTTGATGTTTGTGATTTCTCTTTATATCTATATGAACATGTCTGAAGGTGACAGGAGAGGACTGGGAAGAAAGTAAATATTTGGAAATCAGGGGAATGTGGAAAATACTGCCATGAAACTGAGAATGACCCTGGGTGTGGTTGAAGATACAGAAGTACAGAGAGCATGTCTCTGAGTTGGGGACACTTCTACATTTAGCATTGGTGAAGAAAATTATATGAAGGAGACTGAGAGTTAGGGCATCCAGTTAAAGAGATAGAAAACCAGGAAAATGTAATGACATGGATTTCTGGAAGAGATGATTTTAAAAATAAAGGCAGAACCTTTTGTTCTAAAAACCACTAAAAAGTGAACTACAGGGGGGCAAAGCAGGGACCTTGAGATTTGGTGCCATAGTGGTTTCTGATGATCTCAGTGGAACCCCTGTCCTCATGTGGTGGGAACTAAAGCCAAATGGAAGATTAATGGAAAAATTAAGGTCAGCATAGTGAAGGCAATAGCTGGAGATTATTTTTCTGATTGTGCACAGTGAGATAAAGGGAGACTCAGCCAGGTGTTAACATTTATGGTCTCTGAGATATAGGGAGAGTTCATTTCTGCAAATGTTTTTTTGTTTGTTTGTTTTGTTTTCGGGTTTTTGTGTGTGTGTGTGTGGCTGCAGAAATATTTTTTCTATTAAAATGTTTGCCATCTACACCCTAGAGTTGATTTTTTATAAGTAATATAAAATTTCAATAGTAACTTCTGGATGGTAGGAAGGGTGCTGGGGCAGGGCAAGGGATGAAAGTAGAAGATAGATAACTAGATATGATTATTGTGTACCATGCACTTGGAAATTTTATGCTTGATTTCATTAACATGTGCAATAAATATTTGTTAATTAAAAACAAATTAAAACTAATTATTCTATTTGATCACTGAATGGTAGGCACTCAACACTGATGGAGAGAGTATCCTTATGGTTTGTTTCCTGCTTGTGAAAATGGTCTTGTTAATCACCTATAAAGAGAACTGATTAAATAATTTTGGAAGAAATAGTATGGATTTGAAATGCCTTGTTGTCACAGCATGATGAGGTTAACTGATGGTCACTGAAATATTTGAAGCACTACAGTCCACGCAATGTCAAGGTATTTTGTGCCAGGTTCACCCTTTGGGAATGTAATACTTTTCCTTTATTCCTTCACTATTTGTTGCAATCAAGTCACCTGAATCTGCCCAACCACAAAATGACAAGGATACTAAGCTCCACATGCAGGAGAGGATGCTATTCTCCTGCATTGTTTTGAACTCTTCTATATGAAAGATTTGTCTGTTCCCAACACTTTTTATCAGTGAAGTCAATTATGTTTTATCAGTAAATATGTATTCATTTGTTGCTTTCACTTATAATTTACTGTTAAAGATTTTTATTTTATTGCTTATATTTTTTCCAGCTTTCACTCTTTCAGGATCTTTTACTTAAGTACTTATGTCATTTGTCAGGCATCACATGTTAAACACCTTAGGAGACTCTCCTCTTACTCTTCATTTTCTTCCTTTGTCATATGTTGAGGCTCATTTTAAAATTTATCTTACCAAATCTTAGAATCACAGGATTCTACAGGGATATATACATATTTTTCCTGGTATTTTTAGGGTACCTTGTGTAATTTGTCAGGCCCAATTCAAAATAAAAACTTGGACTTCCTGTCTAGAAGAGGTGAACTCTACCATTGACATTATGCCACAGAAATCTATTTCTTTCTTCTGTGATCTCTTCAAATGTCATGGTACATTTTGTCGTTTAATTGTCCTTCTTATTACAACATTTTAAATTATTAGGAAGACTTCTAACATTCATCTTTATGTATGCCATATCAATTCTTTTTTTTCTTTTTTTTTATTGTTGGTTGTTCAAAACATTACATAGTTCTTGATATATCATATTTCACCATATCAATTCTTAATGCAAACTTATGAACAAGTCACATTAGAGAACGTAAACATCCATGTTGTGTTCATTAACACCAAAGCAGGGAATATGTTACAGAGAACCAGTGCAATTGTTTTTACTACACCTTGATAAGTGTGAAAAATTTCTCCAGCTGGTTTGTTAATGAGTTTGAAAGAACTGCAAGAAAAGTGACTATGGATCACCCTGCTTTCCCTTTCTCTTCACATCCTTAGCTGGAGAGGTGGGCTAACACAGAGAAGTACCTTGAGTGACAAAGCTGTCTTCTTTCTGTATTTGAATCTAATTCTGGTTGGACATTAATGTGTGGCCTCCCTGGGTTTCATCATGCTCTCCTTTTTTTACTTACTTGTGGACAGGACATGGTCACATTGTACCCAACTTTCTCTTAGCTCCCATATTTCCTTGACCCACTGGAATTTGTGATAATGGGAATTAAAACTCAGTGTGCATGAAGTGGCCAAATGCAGTATACCTGCAGGTTACATTCATGTGCTGTGTTCATACCTGTGGTTCATTGCCTTCTTAGAATTTACTTATAAAAAATAAGTAGTAAGATAAAATCAATAAAAGTTATGATAGCAACAGCAAAATACTCATTCAAGAACAGATCCACTGTAAGCGGGGTAATCCTGACTGTATAGGAAGAGCATCATGGAGCTAGTCCTTCTTTTCCTGCCTTCTGCCTCCTCCTCTCTCTCCATTATCCTTACCTCCCTCCATCCCTTGTATCCTTCCTTCCTCCTTTGCACAATAGTAATTACACTAGGTAGGATATATGTACTCTGAAAAAATATAGAAGTGAACATTATAGTATTGTAAAGTAAAAGTACAGTATTATCCTGCAAATATCTAGAAGTTGTTTATCTTATACAATTAACATTGTATATCCATTGAAGATCAGCAACCATTTTACCCTAGACACATTTCTTTGCAAACAGCATGGTACTCTCTGTTTATTTTTTATTTATTTATTTATTTATTTATTTGCAACTAGGAATTGAACCCAAAGCACTTAACCACTGAGTCACATCCCCAGAGTTTTTATTAATTAATTAATTTATTTATTTATTTAAATTTAGAGTCAGCCTCTCACTCAGTTGCTTAGGGCCTGGCTATTTTGATGAGGCTGGCTTTCAACTTGTGTTCCTCCCACCTCAGCTTCTCAAACCACTGGTATTCAAGGTGTGTCCCAATGTACCCATCTTGTTTACTGTTTTTTCGTAGGGATTTTGGTATGTTTTAAAATTTATACTCTTCTCAGGTGATGTGTAAGTCATTTTTCTCATTCCAACAGTTGAATCTTTTCCCTGTCCATGCTTTACTGTGCTGTGCAGAAGCTTTTGGTTTAATGGAATTATACTTGTCTGTTTACTGTTCTTTCCCCTGTCTTTTCACTGTCATAGCCAAAAAACCATTTCCTAAAGCAATGTTATAAAGTGTTTTTTTGTTTTGTTTTGTTTTCTTTTTATATTTTTCTCACAAATTTATGCTTTTCTTTTTTTTAATTTTAGATTGAAAAATAGTAACTTCAGCTTGTGTAGTATAGCATGATATTTTAATACATGTAACACTGTGTAGTGATCAAATCAGAGTAAAGTTTATATTTGTCACCTTAGTAAGATGGGAATAGATGGAGAAATGGGACCCCAGTATTTTCTTCCAGGAATTTTACAGATTCACATCTCACTGTTACAGTTTTTTTTTAATCTTTGAGTTGATGTTTTGATAAGGTGTAAGATAAAGTTTGGTTTTCTTTCTTTGCCATGTGGTTATTGAGTGTCCTCAGCACCATCTGTTAAAGAGGCTATCCTTTATCCATTCTGTATTATTGTCCCCCTTCTCAAAGAAGAGTGTGAAGTGAGAGTCTGGGCTTATCCTTGTTCTCTTTTTTGTGCATTGGTCTGTATGTTGCCTTCTATTTCAGTACAACAGTGTTTTAATTCTTATAGTTTGTAATTTGTTTTATTTAATCTTTTTTGCATTTGTTACAATAAGCTACACATAACAGTGTAATGCATTGACACAGCATACAGAAATGGAATATAACTTCTCATTTTTCTTGTTGTACATGATGTAGAAGTACACAAGTCATGTAATTGTACAAGTGTACAGGGAAATAATAACTGATCCATTTCATTATCTTTCAAATCTTCATACCTCTTTCCCTCCCTTCACTTCCCTCTCTCTAATCTAAATTGCATTTACTATTCCCTAGTGCCTTCCATTGTGAATTAACATCTGCACTTCAGATAAAATATTCAACCTTTGGAACTTTGCTACTGGTTTATTTAGCTTAGCATGGTATTCTCAAGTTCCATCCATTTGCCAGCCAGTGGTATAATTTTACATATTTTTAGGTTGAATAATATTCCACAACACACACACACACACACACACACAAACCACATTTTATTTATCCATTCATCTGTTGAACGTTACCTAGGTTGGTTCCATAGTTTAGCTATTGTGAATTTACCTACTCTACATTGATGTGGCCACCAGCAATGTATGAGTGTACCTTTTGTCCCACATCCTCATGAACAGAATCCCTATGTGAAAAAAAAAAGTACCACCTGAGCAGGATGAAGATCAGGAGACATTGATATTTAAGTTAAGTTTTCAGTGTTGAATTTGAAGCTGTATCTAATGATAAGTGAGCTAATATTATTTTTTTGGTATTGAGCTACTACCAAAGATGTTTGTGTGTTTTCTGAAGTAAGAAAACAGCAAAGAGTGCTGCTGAATTAGGACATAAAAAATTAGAAGGTTTGCTGTCATTAATACCAGGTGAAGGTGTGTTTAAAACCCAAATGGGGAAACTCAGGATGTTTGTGTAGAAATCAACAAAATAGAACTTTAACAAAGAAACTCATCAGTTCACTTGCCTCTGAGTAGATAGCTGATGCAAATAACTTGACCACACTCTGTAAATGTAAATCCACTTTTGATTCAAGGGAAATACATAATTCAGACTTTGGTAGAAGGACCTGTCAAGTTTCAAATTTTTATAGTGCTGTTAGCACATAAAAGACCAAGGATGATAAGGGGATGTCCACCATGAGTAAGGTTTAGAAAACCTAGAAGTCATCTCATACTGGTGGCTGATTTTTGGATGATGCTACAATATTCACTCCCACAGACACACTTTAATACGTATTCAATGATGTGCTGAAAGACACATGAGTGCTCAGGGACAGCCACCGAGCCACTGAGTCTCTTTCATGGAAACTCTCCCTGTTTCAAAAACTTAAGTCATCCTTCCACAAATGCCTTAATTTAGATATTTGAGAACCACACTGAGAAACATCTCTCATTACTATAATCCAGTTACCATTAACTATTTCTTAAAATTTGCACTATTTCCTGAAGGAAATTCCTGTCTTACCTTATATGAACACCCAAAAATGAATTCTGGGTTATTTCATGAGGACTTGGAATTGTACTTGAATAAAATTTTTGCAAAACAGGTTTTTAAAAAAAAAGAATTAAATTTATATTTTAGTTATAGGTGGACACAATATCTTCATTTTTTAAATTTTTATGTGGTGCTGAGGATTGAACCCAGTGCCTTATGCATGTGAGTCGATTGCTGTCCCTTGGAGCCACAATCCAAGCCCTGTGAAGCAGGTTTATAATTGAGAACATCTTTATTTGACATTTGAGGGGAAGAGAAATCTGACAAGAAAGAAATGAAAAAAATACTGTTTTCTCTATTATAAATTGTTCATATTTATTAAAAAATAGTCGGTGATATTTTAGCAAAAGAATTTCTGTTTTTATTTCTAAAGATTTTAGTAATGTTATATAAGAACAATACACTTACTATTTAAAGTGCTATAAGGTATGCAAAATCATGGTATTAAATTTATATCTTTTCCCCATGATAATGCATTAGTAATAAATTACTCTAAAACAAAACAACAGCTAAAAGAAGATGGAAATTCCAGTTGTTTTTCAAGTGTCATAAAAATATGTTTTCTTATGTATATGAAGGTATGAGCTGTGGAAAGACATGTCTGTAGTTTTCTATATTAATGTCATTCTGCCACAGCACAGAAAAATAATATGATTTATTTGGTTATAAATTTAAATTTATCCTCAAAATTTAATATCTACTTCTCCACATCCCTGTGTTTTAATAATTTGTTTTTGAACCTGAGATTTAATTTGGGGGTTATTTGCCTAAGAGCTCCATTCTCAATTCCTTTTTTAATTTTTATTTATTTATTTATTTGAATCAACAAATATTTTCCTTTATTTCTTTCCATATTTTTATTGCTACATTTTAATTGTACGTGTTTGTGGGATTTGTTGTGACATAGTCCTACAAGCACACAAACATAACAATGCAATTTTGCCAGAATCCCTCCCTAGCCCTTCCCTCTTTTATCCCTCCCTCTCACCCTTTGGTACCTTTCCTCTACTGTTCTTCCTTAGATTGTTAAGAGATCCACTCCAACCTTTGTTTTACTTTTTCCCCTCTAGTTTCTATAAATGAGAGAAAACATATGACCCTTAACCTTCTGAGTTTGACTTATTTCACTTAATATGATGGTTTCACCCATTTTCCTGCAACAGAGTTCTGGTGATCACTGAGTTCCCTTCCTAGTCCCTGATGTACACTGAATGACCTTGGTACCTATACTATTTTTTTCTGCTTCTCCATGCTACTTTAAATCCTTCCAGTATTCTCCCACAATCTTAAATATTCTAACAACTTGCAGTCTTTTATTATTTATTTGTTGAATGTAACTGAGAGTACTGACTAACACAATTTTCATTGTTGTTCTCACCTTACAACTCTAAAATTACCTCTACCTTGTTGCTTTCTTTATTTTTGTGATATATTCATATGTAAAACATATTTCTAATCTGAAGATCCTCAGGATTAGGACCATGTGTTAGCCTCTTTTTATTTTCTATTTTGATGCAAATTCTCACTATGTTTCTTAGAGGCTGGCTAAGTTTTGAGACTTGTCTCAAACTTCTAATTATCCTGCTTTACTATCCAGAGTGACTAAAATGACTGGCCTGTGTCATATTCCCTTGCCTTGGGACATTTTTTTAAAAAAGCATAAAGGTGAATAAACTTATATATATATATATACACACACACACATAGATATATAAATTTTGTATTGAGAGAAAGATATATATATATATATATATATATATATATATATATATATATATATACACACACACATATTTAGATAGATAGATAGATATACATATATAGATATATAAATGTTGTATGGAGAGAAAGACAAAGTAATTGTGATATAATCTTTCTTGGAACATTTCAAACAATAAAATTTTATTAGCTTTATGTAAGTATACTACATATTTTATGTGAAGTTAGTAGTAAAAATGATATAATATTAATAGAATATTATATTTTAGTAGGTGTATCTTTGAGAGTACAAATTTCCAAAAAAGGATTAGAAACATTAAAGATCTAGAAATTTATATAAAGGTAAAAATACCTGGATGTTAAATTATTATTCTTCAAGAATTTATATACTTTAAAAATCACTCATGTAAGATACTAATACTTATACAAGCCATTTTAGTTTTTAATGTTGAGACAAGATCTCATCAATAAGCTATCAAAGATGACCTGAAACTTGCCTTCATCTTGTCTTAGCTTCCTGAGTTGCTGCAACTACAAGTGTGTACTACAGATTCTTGCTCAAATTTTAAAAGGTAATTTTGGTAATTTATATGTTTCTAGGCAATGTCTTTATATTCATTTCTGATTTTAGTTTATTTGCATCTGTCTCTTTGTTACAGTGTGCTTAGGTATAATTTTATAAATTTTGTTGACATTTTTAGAGTCAATTTTTGGCTTTGTTCTTTTCTTTTTCAGTTTTTCTGCTACCTCTGTTGTTTATCTCTAATCTTTACTATTTTCTTCCTTTGGATAAAATTGAGTTCATTTGCCTCTTCTTTTTAGAATTTCTTGAGGTGTAAATTAGGTTATTATTTTGATATCTTTCTTCCATTTAATGTAGGCTTTCACAGTTAAACAATGGTTAGTGAATTCTATTAACATTATGTAATGACCTTTTCTCTAGAGAGATTTTTAAATATATATTTTAGTTGTGGATGGACACAATACCTATACCTTATTTATTTTTATGTGCTGAGTTTCAAATCCATGTGAGGAAAGCACTCTACCAGTGAGCTTCAACCCCAGACTGAGACACTTTTTGATGTACAGTCTAGTTTGTGTAATGTAAGTATATTCTAATCTTATTTATAAGTGGAAACCTGAGTAGATTGCTTATGTTCATATTATTTAAGCACTAAATGCTGAGTAGTTTATGCACTCCTTACCCAAACAAACAAAAAAGCAAAAAAACAATAAACTTCTGTTCTTTGGGAACTCACTACTTCTACCTAATAGACAAGCAAACCTGAGCATGGAGCCCATGTTCAAATTGTGCTACAGTTAATCTAGAAACAAGATGTTATTTAAGTCCAAGTAGTGTCAGTTGGCTCTGCCTCAGTTTGATAGTTGATGCTCAGTGCAGGGTTACCCAGCTGTGCACACAGCCCCAGAAAGCCACAGAATTAGCTGCTTCCTCTCTATGTGCAAACAGATGGTCAGCTGTCCCTGGTGTCTTCAACATTTTCTACATAAAAATACACATTATGTAAACAGGGATGATTCAGTTTCTTTTTTTCCTATGTAGGTGCCATTTTTTTCTGTGTCTTACTGCTCTGAGTAGAACTTCCAATGGAACACTGAATAAGAGTGGTTAATACCAGACATCTTGGTCTTATTTCTGGTTTTAGAGAAAATGATTTCAGAATTTTTCCATTCAATATATTCCCAGTATGATGTTGACTATGTGTTTTTCTTATGTAGGCAGCATTTTTCATTGTTCTTTATCTGTTTTAAGAGGTTTTATTATGAAGAAATGTGAGTGGTATTGAATATCTATTATTGGATATTCCAATGGTTTTTGTCTTTCATTCTGTTGATGTAAAACTTTACATTAATGATTTCTTTATGTGTAACCATCCTTGCATTCTTATGGTTAATTTCATTTAGTCAGGGTGTATAATATGTTTTATGTGCGGTTAGTTTCAATTTGCTTGTATTTTGTTGAGAAGTGTTGCATCTATTCTCATCAGGAGTATTGAATTGTAACTTTTTTGTGCAGTTGTCTGGTTTGGTTATGGGGATAATGATGAAATTCAAGTTCAAGGATAAATTTATTAACAAAAATCACAATTTTATTGAAAGAGAATTGAATTAAGCAAAGTGTGCTTTTTAAAACAAGAGCCCAGGATCAACCTAAACATGTTATCAGAACCTTTTCACAGGATCATGAATGCTATGTACAAAAGGGTACAAAGAATGGCAGCAGGTACATTTCCATGTACATTTTATGCATGTCATTCCACTTCCTGTTTTACTTCACCAATAAAACATAAGCACAAAGATGAAATTAATAATTGCATAAAGCCCCTCTGAGCATAGAGCCATGTGTGATTATATAGGTTGAATACCCATGCAGCTAGCATCAGTCTCTCTCTCTCTCTCTCTCTCTCTCTCTCTCTCTCTCTCTCTCTCTCTCTCTTTCTCTCTTCAAAAAAGAATACTAGCCATGAAATACACCCTCTTAACAAACTTTTAAGTGCTAAAACATTGACAACTCTAGACCTAATAATATACATATTTTTTTTAGAACTAAACATATTATAGTTATACACACTGTCCAGTGTCCCTTCTGCACCAGCCTCTAGTAACCAGATCTGTATTCTGCTCTAATTTTCTGTGTTTGACTCTTTTAAAAACTTCATTATGGGTGGATCTTCTAAACTGTGTTCTTCTCTTGCTCAATATTTTATCTTGGTTAGTGATCTCTCATACCTTTTCCTTTCATAAATGCCAGTGTTACATTATTTTTAAAGTCTGAATAATTTTCTACATGCTCATTAGTCTTCCTTTCATGAATGTTAGGTATCTTTACATCTTGGCTATGATGGGTAATGCTGTCATGAATCTGAAAGGCCTAATATTTTTTATAAATCTTGATTTCAATTCACTTGTAAACATATATTCTGAAAGGGTTAGGCTTATCTATTTTATACTTCCACCAACATTATACAATTATTACAATTCACCATATCTGCTTTATTAAGCTTCATTAATGGACCACCAGGAGTTAAAGGTAGAGAATGAAGAGTGATTAATTGTGTTATAAAGAACATCAAAAATGAGGGTACCAACACCCCTCCAAAAGCTACTGAATGGGATCTTCCACCTCCAGCCATCATGGCAGGCTGGTCCTTGGCCACATACAGTCCCAGACTAAAAAATGAAAGTCTAGATCTGGTGCTGCCCAATATGGTAGCCACTAGTCCAAGATGGCCATCAACCATTTGACATGTGGCTACCCCAGATTGAGATGTGTTCAATATAAATCACATGATGGATTGGAAAGATTTAGTACAACAAAAGAATGTAAAGTGTCTCTTTTATAATATTTTATGTTGATTGTGTTAAAATAAAATTTGTTTATCAAATTAAATAAAATACAGCACTAACATTAAAAAAAAAAGCTTCATTATTGGTTTTCATTTATTATTTGATAACCTCCCTAATGCATATGAGATTGTATATCACTCTGGCTTTTATTATTTGTTTTTTATTATTGACAAAATATATTTGTATATGTTTGTGGGCTGCAATGAAGATTTATTACAACCACACATGGGCAGAGTGTCACCAGAAAGTTCTTTGTCTAGTGTTTTTACATTCTTAACAAAGAATTGAAGAAGTTACAAGAGATTGGCAGGCAAAGTAGAGGTTTACTGAAAGTAAAAGTATATACCCTGGAAGAGCAGAGTGGGCTGAGCTACAAAATATTTCAAGGCCCCACCTGCATATAAAGTGGAGTTTGCTTTTATTGTGTGGCACTAGTACTCCCCATTCTTACATACCTGACATTTCTTGGCACTTGTATCCACAGCTAAATTTGACATCATTTCTTCTCTAGTGCCCATGAATAAATTTTTCCTCAAAGCCCAGATAAAGCATTTGGGGGAGGAAATCCACAGTGTTCATGATATGTTAAGTAGCAACAAGTTAACTTGAGGTTCATCCCTTGGACTAATGACCTGTCCAATATAGAAAACCTTTCCTTCATGGTCTTGAATTCCCCTTGTGGTCATCCATCTTTTTCTCTTTAGCCCTTAAATGCCTTAGTTTCCCCTCAAAGAAAGAATGTATGTGAAGCTGAGGTGCCCTAGTCATTCCTCATGCTTAGATCCCACCTACCTCTGTGACAGTATAGATTAGTTAATCAAGTTTGATTAGCACATCACTCATGTTTTTTATGTGCATACCCCTGAGCATTTGCTGAAACAGAGCATCAACATTGCTTTTTTGCTTTCTTTACATCTTCCCTGGGGAAGTAATCTCCTCAGATCATAAATAACTAGGTTATTTATGCATTTTTGTAGAATTCTAAGAGTACTTTCTTTTGGATATTAACCATTGTGTTATATGTAGTTTGTAAATATCTCCCACATATTTTAGAGATTGTCTTTTTGCCTGTTTCATGTTTACTTTGCTACATGAAACATTTTGATTTGAATAACATACTGTTTATCTATGTCTGCATACATTTCTTGTCTTTTTTTATTAGTATCTCTCTTTCCTGTTTCATAACTTGGGGGCTAGAAACTAGATTGCCTTTCCCCATTGCCTTTTCAGACAGCTTAGATAACACACCCACCAGAGGAATCAAGTAATTCAGACTTCAAAGATGGCACCAGAAGATCTAAGAAATAGCGTTCTTTCAAATTAACAAGTGAATCGCAATTTTGTTACAGGGAGTATCTGGCAGGTAGTCTTTGAATCCCTTATTTTGAAAAAAAAAATTCTTTTATTCTGTCAGGAATAGGGGCTCATGCTTATAATTCCAGTAGCTTAAAAGATGAGGCAGGAGGATTGTGAGGTCAAAGCCAGCTTCAGCAAAAACAAGTTGCTAGGAATTTAAATGAGACTCTATCCCTTAATAAAAATTCAAAATGCAACTGGGAATGTGGTTCAGTGATTGAGTGCCTGTGAGTTTAATCCCCATTACACACACACACACACACACACACACACACACACACACACACTTCTATTCCCAGTGATGAGCAGCATCACAGAATCTGGAACAAAAGTTCCCTGTGCTCCTCCTTTACTAGCAAAGCAATAATATACTTGCTTTGCCTTTTTCTCAAAGCCATGTCCTCCATATTAAATAGGTATCAGGGAGAAGGATCAAGATTTGGTAGCATTAACACCATTTCTGTAGGTATCAGTTTAAAAATAATGTGTGTAAAATGTGGAAATATGATCACTGGATCATATGGTAACTTTATTAAGGATAAAAAATACAATGCTTCTTTCCCAGAAGACTGTATTGGCATCCAAGAAACAAAGAGAATTTCTGGGATCCACAACAAATCGGTATTTGTTACTATTGTGTTTTGTGTGAGCCTGTGCCATTTATTATTGGCTACAGAAATCTACTATAAATTATAATTTCATTTCTCATTTGACATGTGCTGTTTGGAATATTTTCAGATGTTTTCATGCTCTTTCTAGAGCTTATTTTGTGATGTTTTCATGCTCTTTCAAGAGCTTATTTTGTGAATGCTATTTTCATGTCTTCTTATATACTTGTCATCCACTGAAACTGCTGTGGCAAAGCATCCATTTCAACTAGTTGGATGTGATCATTAATTGATGAATTATTATTGTGTATTTTGATTATTTCATCATTTAGAAGGTATACGTCTACAACCTTTCTATAAGTTACCTGAACTGGTTCTTAATTTTCAGTTGTATATTAGGTCAGAATTTTAAATTCAAAATTACCTCAGAAAAGAAATAATATTATGAGGCAGTAGAATCTAAGGTATATATGATATTTCAACATTTCCCACAGTACATCGTTTGATATATTCAAGACGTAAAATACTGACAATTATCTAGAAATTCAACTTTAATATTTTTCCTTTTCCTTATTAAAATAATACTACAAATCCATATTTTTTATGGCATGAATTATTAAGACCAGATATTTTTCATGTTTCTCTATTATTTAGATTATACATTTTGATCTCTTGTGAAGTGTATCACCCAGACAATGACGAAACTGTTGATACATAAGGCAACATATTCTTGAAAAAGTGGGCAGCATAGACTGAATCTTAATTGAATCCATAGCAAGAACTTCTCCTCCTTCTTTAGATAAATTGAAATGTGGCACAAAACTGTAATCTCAGCTACTTGGAAGATTGAGGCAGGAGAATCAAAATTTTGAGCCCATTCTCTAACAACTTAGCAAGGGCCTAAGCAACTGAGACGCTGTCTCAATAAATAAATACATAAATAAATAAATGATTGGGGGTGTGGCTCGATGGTTAATCACCACTGGGTGTGATTCATGGGCAAAAAAAAAAGAAAAAAAGAAAAAAAAAGTAAAAAGATTGAACCAAATAAACTAAAATGCTTTAAAATTTCTAGAAAGTATACAAATTATATGTTGACAACTAAAGAATCATGACACTTAAAATTCTATTTATTTTAGAGAACTTTTTCACATCTGTGTATGAAGTTACTGGTAACTTTTAATATATATTTTATATATGCATTTTATGGGGTACATTATGATAATTCAGTACACATAAGTAGTAGTATTCAAATTATATTAAAAGTATTTTCATCTCTTTAAATGTTAATTATCTTAAAATATTGTAAATTTATTTATATATTAATTTATTGGTGCTGTGGTTAGAACTCAGTGGTACTTAGCCACTGAGCCACACCTCCAGCCTTCTTTTGTTATTTTAATTAGAGACTGGATTGCTGAGACTGATTTTGAACTCATGATCTTCCTGCCTCAATCTTTGAAGTCAGTGGGATTAGAGGCATGTGCCTTCTGCCAGGTGTAAATTTTATTTTGAAACACATTTTAGGTTATTTTCAATAATAGTTACCTAACTGTGCCATAGAAGTATGAGGAGTGATTCCTCCATTCTAGTCTTTGTGCTCCTCAATGAACTCTTTCAATCTGTCCATTTCTACTCTTCCCATTTTCTTGTTATCACTATTCCATTCTGTTCTACTATATTTACTTATTGCTTTCTAAATGAATGAGAACCTGTGGTGTTTGTCCTTCTGCACTGGACATATTACACTTAACATAAAAAAAGGTCATGGTGTACTTCTTGTTATGGTAAGGTGCACAAAACAGGAAATATACCATTTTGATACTTTCTTTTTTTCTTTTAATGCCAACCCAACTGAGACAGTCAACTCGTGTCAAGAAGCATTTTTTTTTTAGAATCTGAACCCTACATTCATATTTATTGTTTCTCCAGTTGTGATTGTGCATAGTAGAATGTGAACCTCACTACTTTAACATTATTTTTATATCTAATTAAATGTTTTATTAATAATTATCACATGATATGTGAAAGCTCAAGGAGATCTAAAACTACTCTCAACAAAATAGATATCATAGCACATGCTGTATTTTTGTGTATACAAAGTAAACACATAAAACTGCTGTCAGATCAGAGGAGGCGCAGCGACCAAAGGAGGCTGCTGAATGAGGCCAGCAGCTTCTCTAATTGCTGATTTATGATTGTCAGATGGTTACCATGTCATAGGGGAAAAAATAAAAGTTTCTTCGTGAAAAAAATACTGTAGTAGTAATAGCATTTTCATGAGCTGAGTGGTCTCCCAATAAACTATTTGTTTTACCTAAAAACAAAAAAACAAAACCAACTGGGTCCAGGTTCATTGTGGATTTCCTCCTTTTATTTCTTGTCTGGTACAGCTTTCAGTGAACCAGTTACATGAATGCAGGACTACTGTATTATTGTCCCTTTACATATTGTTATGCTTCCAAGAAATACCCATTATATTGGCTAAGTACATAGGTTATAAATGCAACCATTTACTGTGCTTCTTGCATAAAAGTTAATACACCCAGTGCTCTACACAGATGATCACATTTACTCCTCACTGTGGTTTTATAAGGTGGATTTTAAGGTTTCCCCTTATAGAGGGGAAAGCCAAGGTCCAGAAAGTTTTGAGTCCTCCAAAGTCCAATAAGCAGAGCAGGGAAGCCAGAATTCCAGTCCTGTGAGCGTGGAAGGAAATCCTTGTGTCTGAAAAGACACTGGTAAGCTGCATGTATTTCCCAGTTCTGCTTTTGGCCTAAGATTCATGGACAGTGTTTATTCAACCCCAGGTTTGCTTTTTTTATTTTTTCATCATAATAAAGCATCAACAGCTCCTGTCTTTGGTTTCACATGCACCTTCTGCCAGCTGAACCATGATGGGGAGAAGCAAAGTGGGAGGAGGACACTGTGCTCAAGCCCAACCTCTCTCCAGGATATTCTTTACAGCCCACAGCAGCAGCGCTGCCCTGGCTTTTTGCCTCTGCCGGGTGGGCACCACTCCTTCTGGGTGTCCGCGACCAGGTGTTCAACTACATTTCCCAGCAGACCCTGCGGCAAGAGCAGGGCTCCACCAGCCTTCCTTCCTCCTGGCCTCCCCCGTGGCATCGTGATGATGCACACAAGTCAGGCACTGAGGAGTGCTGGTTCTCTGGCTCGCGATGGCGGAGGCGACCTAAATAGTGGCAATAGGCGCAACAGCGGTGACTTCAGGGAGGATGAAGATGGCTGGGCGGGCCCTGTGCACAGAGGGGAGGAGTGTGTGGGCGGAGCCGGGGCTTCAACTTTGGCAGCGACAGTCAGGGCGATGGAAGAGACTTCTCAGCCAGCCGGTTGTTACTCCTCAGCAGCTCAGGAGCAGCTCAAGCTGTTCTCTGTGGAAAATCTCCATGGAGACTGTGACAAAAAGACGCTGGGTCGGTGGAGCTGCTGTTCTGGAGCCGGATGCTAGGCCGAACCCTCCTTCCCTGCTTCCCCCGCCGCCAGCATGTGCGCATCCTCAGTTTCTGCTCGCAATCTCGCGGTTCTCTGTGAGTCTGTGCCTTACTGTCTGGGCAGCTGTGCGACTTTTGGGCCAGGCGGGCGGGGGAGGCCCTAAGGCCACGGCCTCTGCCTCTCCCACCTGGAGCGGAAGCCAGAGGCTCCACCATGGCCTCCGGAGCTAAAGGAGTAGGAGGGAGGGGTGGCGGCAAGATCCGGATGCAGGCACTGCCACCAGGGGCTCATCAAGTCTTACTAGCCCCATCGACTGCAGCACCAGGTACCTCAAGAAGCATTTACTTAAGGAAGAAGGCACTGACTGCAGCTAGGAGCTGAGCATATGATTCACTAACCCTAACCCTAACCCCAACCCCAACCCCTAACCCTAAACCTTTATAAAAATTTATAACTTTATAAAAGTGTTTTCTGTATAAAGGGCACTTTCTTTGTTTGGGCTTTGCTCTGTTTTAATTAGGGACAAGCCTGGGCCTCTATCACGTGCAGAGCCCTCTGTGTGCACTCCAGATGCAGTGGGTGGCTCCTGGGGTGGGGAGCAGAACATGCTGATGGTCCCAGGCCTGGTCACAGAATTGCACCATCTGTAAGGGACATTTTCAATAGACTTATGATTCAGAGTTGGATACCTATCAGTGAAAAAGAATGGGAACATGATGTTGAGCACAGGAGAGAGAGACAAACCCAGGCTGGGGAGGATAAGAAGGGACTGTGGGAGGAAGGCGAGTGCAGCTGGAGGTACACTGTGTACATGGTGTGGGGTCCATTGGCAGAGAGGTCTGGGCTATTTCTCACAAGTTCCCAGCAAGAGTTGAGATCTTGGGAGAGTACACAGCAGTACCTACTTTGAGCATTTAGGTCCAGGAAAGAGGCAACATGGACAGGTGGCCATGTGGAAGGCACCTCCTTTCTCTAGTAGAGTCCCCATCCTGAGGAGTCCCCAGGGCGAGCAGCACTGTGTGTGCCTTGGGGGTTCTAGTTCTCATTTACATGGAGGCGTGACACCTCTGCTTTCTACTGGAATTAGGGAAACCCTCTCACCTCCTTCACCCTGGCAGCCCTTGGCTGTTTTTCTTTGACATTGCTGAGTGTCACAAAGGAAAACCTATCTCTGCATGAGCTGGCAGGTAGCAGTACGTGTCTGAGGGTCCTGGCACCTAGGTGGACATGGCGAATTCTGCTGGTCACTGAACAACACTGTATTGTTGACTGTTTGGGGCATGATCTATCACTTTTTTCCAACTATAGGAAGCCAAGCTCATTATCTTTCTGTAGTAACCTTTGGATAATGGCTGTACAATGATTTTTATACCTGAATTGCTCTGGGAAAGAAAAACATCTCAGCAGACGTTATTAAAAGTTTTTTAATCCATGAAAGCTTAACCAGCCAAACTGGTTAAGAGCACAGGGTCACTGCTTGGCTGCTGTGCCTGGCATCTTTATCTAATAGCCACCATCTGCTGCATTGAAGATAACACATCAAAGCTAATGATCAATTTCTGCCAATAGCTCTGGACATTCATAACCTCTGTATTGCCTTCTCCTCCTTTGAGAGCTGAAGGAGGGGATGGATGTTCTTTTCCCTCCAGAGTCCCTGAGGCCTCAGAGTCAAATGCTTTGATTTTCTCCATTCTCACAGAGGGGTGCTTTCAGCCTGACACCACAGGGATGGTCAGGAACTGTGGGAAACAGAAAGCTCCTTTTTGTGTTCAGAGCTTTTTGCATAATAGGGTTTCTTATCAGTGTGTCTCCAAAAATAATACTGAGCAGTTTTGTACCTGGTTTTCTATCAGGAAAAGAAATTTCATCCCACTTTTGGTTCTGAATTAGAGACAGTGGCTCACACACAGGTTCCCAAGATAATGACAGAATGAAAATAATGGTAGGCTACTTAGAGTATTTTCCAATCCAATTCACACACCCCATCACACCACAAGCCAGATGCAGAGGCAAGTGCTATTCTTGCACTGTCTTCTCCAGGCTCAAGGGTGCTCAAGGAGAGTTCATGTCACTGTGGTGAGGACTGGCTTTTTGGCTACCACACCTCACCTTTGGATGGGTGATGCTAGTCGCCATCCATAGACTGGGGTCTTGGTGACATCTGGGATGTGTCCACTAGTAGCCCATCCCTCAGCCCATCCCTCAGCCTGTTCCTTAGGCCTGCCTGTCTTCCTCAGCCAGATGAAGAGGATTCAGGTCTTGGCTTGTAGCCCAGGGGATGGCAGGATTACACGGTGGAGGAGCCTGAGTCCTGGGACTGCATGGAACCACTATCAGGTGGCCAGAGGGAGCAGGCCCGGCTCTGGGAGTTAGTCTGCATTTCCCAACCTGAGGCACTTCCTCTGAGAACTGGTTAGTCCTAGAGAGTCTGCATCTCTTCAGTTGGAAGGTGGGATTTCAGGATGGCAGGACACCACAGTACACAGTCCACTTATGCAGTACCTCAACAGCTGTGCACAGAAACCCAAACTACCACCTCCCTCGATAGAATGGGTCAGTGAGCAGAGAGTTTAAGAAAATCAGATGTAGTGGTTTTCTGGGTTAGCTGGGACCCATTCTTATAAATTACAATATTAACTCTATTAGCAGTGTGGTCAATTTTTCTTTAAAAACTTTTTTTTTGTGTGTGTGTGGCCAATATTTCTATCTTTCAATATATTTATGTTAGTTACTGCCATTGGAGGAAGTGGTAGGGGGAACTCTGGATTAAAATGAGAATTAAATTAGGAATTTTGTCCACAGGAAGGATCGGTGTTGAACTTGTTTTGACAACCTTTCCTGCAGCTGGTGGGTGGGAAGCACTCTGGCTGCAGGGATAGAGATACACTCTCTAAACTCACAGATATGCACATTCAATCACATATTAGAATCAATGTCAGATCAATTTTTCCCTTGTTGGCTTAATACACAATAAAGCAAATGGCCCATAAAGAAAAAAGAAAAGGGTTTATTCAATAAGAAAGTGTTTAAATATGAAAACATTTTGATAGTTTATAAGGTAAGATGATAAAATGGATTTGCTGCATATCTTGACTGAGGGATCACAAGATTTTGTAAGAATTTTGGTTAGTGATGGTGTTTAGTAGTTTCTTCTCTTTCCTCTGGGACCCATTTCCCTGAGAATTCTCATAAATTAGTACCAACAGTCTTACAGATATTAGAGGATGTTGTGGCTAAAATGAGACACCAGAAACTTTAGATACCTTAATGACATGAGGTGGGGATGATGAGATGTTTTATGATTCCAGGGTTTTAATTTTTAATTTTTTCTTTACTTTTTGCAGTCAGGAGCAGACTTTTGTAAAGAGAATGTTGCTTCTAGAGGCCAGGTGCCTGGGAGTCTCAGGTAAAACCTTCTGACTGGAACCAAGGATGATGTTCAAGTCTTGATGGCCATAGCCCATGAAAATTAATTGTAGTGCAGTTTGTCACTTCAACCAGGGGCAGCCAGCTTGCAGATAGAGGCTAGGCAGGAGGCAGCTCCTTGGGGAATGGGGCAGTCAGCCTGCTGGGAGAGGCTGGGCAGAAGGCAACTCCTTGGGGACTAGGGCAGTCAGCCTGCTGGGAGAGGCTTTGCAGGAGGCAGATACTTGGAGAGCAGGTCCAGCCAGCCAGCTGAAACAGGCTGGGCAGGAGGCAGCTTTGCAGGAACCAGGTTTCTTCCCTTTTAAGGCCCTGTCCTTTCCTGGGGATCCAGAGCCCTCTGCTGGAGGTCAGGGCCAGAAGTCAGTGCTGAAGGGTCACATGCTAATGCTCAGCCATTATCTGTTGCCTTCTCTTTCTGGGGAATATACTTGGCTCCTTCATAGCTGCCCACTGGGACCAGGACTCTTCTTGAAATGAGGTGAGGGAAAAAATGATGCATGTCCCCTTGTGATGACATGGCCCTTCCCTTGCTCCTTTAAATGGGGACTGAAGGGGTGTGTGAGGGCTGTGAGTCCTGCAGAACCAGGAGGCACCCAAAATTCAGGCTGCCATGACAGGGCCTTCAGCTCAATAGGTGGCGTGCTGGTCAGGTCTACAGGTTACACAAGGGAGGAGTTCAACCCATGCCCCACCCATTGCTGGCTCACATGAAGCTCCCAGAGATGGAGTGAATCAACACTCTGAGGGTGATGAGACTGGGTGTGGACCCATGGGGTCAGGGTAGAGCTGGTTGTATCTTTGCCTAAAGGTAGGCTGACATGCTTTCCCTGAGGAAAGGATATGAGCTGATATGGAAACAGGTTTTTGCAGTTAGTCAAGGTGATGTCACAATACAGCAGGGCTGCCCCAGTGCAGGGTGACCATGTTCTTATGAGGGACTGGCCAGGTGAAGAAGAACACACAGGGCCCTTTGCGTATAGAGGTGGAGGCTAGAGGCAGGCAGCTGGGAGGAAAAGGCTTCAAGGTCTGCAGGCACCATTGGAGCTGGGAGGGCACAGGATGGCACCTGGAAGTGTCCCAAGAGCATGGCCTAGTTACCTGTCTCAGTCTTTTGGCTTCCAGGACACAAATGATGAGTCTTTAAGTCACCCAGGGTTTCCAGCTTTCTTCCAGCAGCCACAGGGAGCAGAGGCTGCCAGTATGGCCATTTACAGGTGTCCAAGCTGGCCAAAGGTGTTGATATGGCCTCCCAGGGGCTGGACCCCAAGGATTACCTGCAAGAAAATCACATACGGGAACATAAGAGCATCTAGGATTCTGAAATGATTACCTGAGGCTTTCATAAAAACTTCCCGTATTTAGCCGCACCAAGTGGTGACCAAGGGTGACTGAGAATCTTGGGAGAGCCTGGTTACAAGGCAAAGGCAGGGAGTTGCAAGGTCATACTGAAGTCTGCAGGCGCTAAGCACTGTGGCCTTGTCCTTTGTCTTCCATCCTGCCCTGTGGCATGCAGGACCTCTGCCTGGCCGATTGTTTAGCTCAGCAGTTTCCAGAGCAATCCATAGCAATGTTCTCAGGGTTCCTTTTCCTGCACACCTCTGCCACATGGGTTGGCTTCTGAGGTATCCCCTAGCACCTGCCACAGTGGCTGTGGCACTTCTAGGTTTGCAGATGGTGAGAAATGCAGGTGGAAATCAAGGAAGGCACTGCTTTCAGTTTTGCTTTGAAGTTTGAATTTTGCTTTTTAATATTTTTATTTTTTTTTGTTATGAGTATATCAGAGTTAAACACAATAGTGGGCTTTCTTTTCAATAATCCCACAAGCAAGGGTGGTAATTTGCTCCAACTTCAGGCCCTCGAGCCTCCCCTTTCCTCCCTTCTCCTGTCCCACCCCTCCCTGATTCTTTCTTTTTATTTATAGTTCGTTTCAAACTTTAATAGAAAGTGGCATATGCTCATATTTAGGAATCACTTTGTTATTCTCCTTCCCACATCTGTATTTCTCAATATTGACCTATTCAAAAGCAAATGATGCTCAAACATTTCAGATTTTTTTTAAGAGTTCTGCCCTCCCACGCTGTGAGCTCTTTGCTTTCTCCTCTGTGAACAGAAGGTCGGGGTCTTCCAGGACCACCAGGGCTTCCTCTGTGGACCTGAGGGGGTGGAGCTTTGAACTGAGATATTTTTGCTTGATTTGGAGTTTGTCTCTGCACCTGAAGCTACTGTACATTTCCTAGGAGAAGCAAGATCTGGCAGTGGCCCTAAAGTGGATTTTCTGTGTGCCCAAACCCTCAAAAAGCCCAGTTTTCAGGGGTAAGTTGTGACCATGGACCTTGTCTTCAGGCTTAGTCTCTTTGTGGCTGGAGAGTCTCCCATGCTGGGGGAGCAGCCCTTTTTCCTGGACCACAGGTGAGGTCTGAGGCATGGAATCTCAGGCATGTTAGGTGTTTTAGAAAGGGGTTTTCAGCAAATCAGTTTGGCACAGCCTGTTTCATCAAACACCACTGGTCCATGTGATTTCCTTCTAATTAAAATTACTTAAACTACTTTCTTTCAAAATACTAAGATTTTTAAAAGTGGTTATTTGATTAGAGTGCCATGGGAGAGACAAATGAGCCTAATAGCCCTTTTCATTTTGTGGGTGATCCCACTCAGAGTGCAGGCGGCCATTCTTTGTGGCAATGGTAAGATCATCAATGTTTGCCCTTCCCTTCTTATGCTGACTACTCAGCTAGAACTGACAGGGTTTTTACCCCCCACTTCCCTCCTGACTTGTGGGAGAGATTGTCGGAAACATGCCCTGACTGGGACGAACCAAGGTGGAAGACAATCAGACGCACCAGGGAGAACAGTCAAAGCAAGATCTCGTTTAATGAGAGAACAAATACAGCTAATATAATGTACAGGAGCCAATCAGGGTAAAGGTCAGCGCCAATCAGGGTAAAGGTCAGCAGGGTGGAGAGAATTTACATCTACACCGATCCTACAGGAAGTAATGGGAGACACAGCTGTCCGTGAGGGCAAAAGGGTTCTGAGGCTACTCTAGATGTGGTAAGATTCTTCATCACAACCCATGGAAATGCCTTCTGGCTAATCCCTAGGTGCTCTCTTAGCAACATGTGGCCCCAGGACTGGGAAGCAGGTATTAGCCAGCAAGTTAAGTTTCCTTTTTTCTGACTCAACATGTCCCACATTACATCATGCCCTACATAGAACCTTTCATCAAATACTCACTCTCCCTTCTTCCTCCCTTCCTTCTTCTGGGAGAGAGATGCTAGTCTACATAGTAGAAAAACAAAAAAAAAATTACAATAAAGATTTTCCTGAGTTTTTGAAATGTATCAGTTTGTTATCTTCCATTTGAAAATCACAGAAAATCCAATTAAAACAGCTTTAGATAAACAATAAAGAGTAATATTTTGTGTAGCTGAAGTATTCAGGGGAAGAGTGGACTGCAGACCCAGTAGCATCCAGGGGTTCATGAGGGTCAAGTTTATTTTCACTTTCATTTTTGCCTTCTGCCATGTGTGTCCCATGGTCAGACAGGCTCTTCCCTCATGGAAGAAGCTCTAGCCTAATGTCCCTCTGGGTTTAGAACCAGAAGAACAGAACTTTCCTCAGGGAGTCATCCAGCCCTGGATGTGTTCTAATCGCATCCTGGGTAAAAGTGGAGGAGCTGGGTCTTCTGGACTCAGTCTCTGTTAGGCATTGATCTGCAGAAATGGCAGTGCATACAGCTGCAAGGTGGCCAGAAGGTCCACTGCAGGACTCATGGACATGGGGCAGGCGGTCACTGCCATCCTGGGAAGAATCAGGTGGGAGGAGGAGGTGCTGTGTCCAGCTGATGGCACGTTCTTCAGATGTCACCAGGAAACCATTTCAGGGCTTTAGACTGATAGCACTGGGGAGAACAGAAAGTTGGTGAGTCCTCTCTTATAAACCCTCAAGCAGACGGGCAGACCCAGCACAAATCTTCTAGCCTGATGTTTCCCAAAGCACTTGTGTTGTGTACTTCTGCTGTGAACTTCACCTTCCATAAAATTTGTGCATGGCTGTGGCACTCTCCAAGGCCACTGAGCTTATTTTCTGTGGTCTCCAAGGTCGCATGGCCATTCCCCTAACAACTCCTCTTGTGGAAGTGTATGGCTGACTCACAACATTTCCCCTTCTCAATTCCCATGAAGCATTACCCACAGAGGATTTGCAAACGTGCAAATATGTGCAGATACAATGAAGAGAGGTGTATATATTTAAAAGAAATGAAATAAGCATGTGGAAGAGACATCTATACTCATGGGTTTTCTTCAGCACCCTTCACAATAAGAAGGAATAGAATCCATCTTAATGTCCTGTGGATGGATAGATGGCTAAGCAAATTGGCAGGTGTACTGTGGAATATTATTCAGCCCCCAAAAGGAAAGAGATGCCAGCACTTTCAGCAACTTGGGTGGACTTAGAGGACATTGTGCTGAATTACATAAGCCAGGCACAGAGAAATCTGGCACAACCTCACATACATGGGCAATCTAGAAATGTAAACTTACAGAGGCTGAGAAAAAATTGGTAAGGGCGAGAAAAAGATGTTGGTCGATGCTTCATGGGCACATGTATGCCAGGTGAGTGAGACCTAGAGATCTGCACCCTAGCTGCCTGTAGTTAAAAATGTGGTATTTTGCCCTTTAAAACATGTTAAGAAGACAGCTCTCTGGTTAAGTATTTTTGCGTAACAAAGCAAAACACACAGGGGAGTCTGAGGGAATGGCAGGAGACCTTGTGGCTCCGTGGTGTTTCAGGTGTGTGCAGTGGCCAGCCCACTGAGCCCTGCCATCAGATATGATGAATTATTTGTTTCTATCGTGCCTCCTATTGAGGCAGGGGTAATGAAGTGGCAGTGCAGGTGGCTCCTCTGGGGGCCATGAGGCATCTGTTCCACCTGAGCTCATAAGTGGACTCAGAAGCTCAGGCCAAACCCTTTACACCTGCCTGTGTCCTCCCTACTGCCTGCAGCTATGGCAGATGTGCTGTGCATTTGCAAAAACCTCTGGACAAGGGGAAAGGACTTGGAATGTAGCCCGCCCTGCTCCTCAGTCCACAATGTAAGGTAAAAGAGGTCCTGGGACTGGGACTGGCTACTGCCCTCCTCTTCCGCTATGCTTGCTGCTCTGTTAAACTTGTTTTTATGGTAAGTAGATTAGTAATATTTTTTTGGTGGGGGGGTAGTAGGATTGCCTTAGGTCTGAGGCTAAGCAACTCCATTTTTAAAAACCTGTAGTCTCACCAGGCACACCCATAGATCCCTCCAGTATGGCCTCAAACAAGTTCCTTTCCCTCACCCTGATAAAGAGAGTGAAGTCCCTGGCAGGCTGTCTTCGTTTATAATAGGAAAAGGTGAAAAGATCAGGGTGGAGACCACAAAACTAGATGTTTCTGACCCCAGGGAGAATGATGACAATGAAAAATCTGGTGGTAGCTGATTAGGATTGAAAGTGGGGGTCAAAAACCCCCCAAATTTAGTATAAATGATAGAGTAAATGAACCGGGATTCAGCCAGCCAAAAAAAGAATGAACTCAAGATAGAGAGCCTGATGATGACCTTCCATCTCATCACTTGTCATCATTCCCTGAGCCTCTGCATGATCCTCACTACTCTCAAACTCTACCACCTTGTCTGAGCCTTCGCAAAAGCCACAGCTTCTTCCTATAACCCCCTCCTCAACCAGTCATCCACTTCATGACAGGAAAAGTCTGCCTTGGTTCCATACCTGATCACCATGGTCTGAGTGTGCATCTGCTGGACTCAAAGCCTAATACTTAAGACCTTTGAACGTAGCATGCAGAGGGAATGTTTGTCATTAGCCTATCATTATTAAGTTTGTTTTGCAGTCCTTAGAATTATTCTCTAATTGTTTGCTGTGAGTTGATTATGTTCATTGCAGTGCCTAGCATTAAGGATTGTCATTTTCTTGATTAAGAAACTATAGAATAAAATTGCATTAAGTAATTTGAGTAGGGCTGGGGTTGTGGCTCAAGCGGTAGCACGCTCACATGGCATGCGTGCAGCCCGGGTTAGATCCTCAGCACCACATACAAACAAAGATGTTGTGTCCACCGATAACTAAAAAATAAATATTAAAATTCTCTCTCTTTCTCTCTCTCTCTCTCTCTCCCTCTCTCTCTCTCTAAAAAAAAAGTAATTTGAGTGACTATAGCATTGAAAGGTGGAGAAGTGTGTGGACATTCTTTATTTTCCCCTCAACTGTATTTGTCATAATATACCCCTCTCGTGACTGGGCTTTACTGGGGATTGATCCCAGGGTGCTTAACCACTGAGCCCCCTCCCCAGCCCTTTTTATTTTTTATTTTAAGATAGGGTCTTGCTGAGTTGCTTAGGGCCTCACTAAATTGCTGATGCTGGCTTTGATATTGTGATCCTGCCTCAGCCTCTTGAGTCTGTGTGAATATAGGTATAACTCCCTTTTTCATAGAGGGCTAGAAAATTAATTTGGGTGGATTTCCTTTGTATTTGTATCTTCAACATCGAGATCTCTCTCTCTTTCTCTTTTTACTCCAAACTGTTTTCTCCAAGACAACTCCACTGGGCATAGTCATGCATCAGAGCCCCAGGTACTTTGGGGATAATGGGGGCAGCCCAGGAGGTGTTTCTGCAGAGCTGTGCTGTGAGCTCCATCCTCTCCAAACAAGGAGCAAGTGTAGGGAGGAAGATGTGACCTGACAGAGCCACCCACAAGGCTCCAGGTGAATCTGTCCTTTAGGTTGGTATGGCCACAGGTGCCTGACCTGGATTCACCCTGCAACAGCAAGGCCTTGTTTGCCACATAGTGGGCGGATGCACTGGAGGGGCAATGGAATAAGGCATTCCACCACTGCACCCATAAGAGACATGTTGGACTTGATGGGGAGCTAACTGGGGCAAGAAGACCCAAGTAGTGTGAGGTCCTCCTTTTCTGCAAGGACAGATGCCAAAGGAATTGGAGCAGGAAGTGGGAGAGGTGACCTTCTCTGAGCAAGGCTTTGCTGTTTGGATGATCATTGAAATGCCCACTAGAGAGCCACCTTCATATACCCGCCAACCCCTTTGAGAGCAAGCCGGAGCCATTGAGCATCAGTGCCAATCAGGTAAGACCTATGGCTTCCCTGACTACTGTGGGGTCAGGACCCTGGAGACAGGGGAAAACTGCTCAAGGCAGGAGGGGGGGCAAAGAATTTAGAGTCTGACCCCTTGCTGTGTTGAGGACATGAAGAGGCCAGCCCCAACAGGTCCTCATGCTGTGCAAAGCAAGACCCTGCATCAAATCAATGTAAATTTGTAGGGTGTTGGCAGGTGTTTAAATTTATTCTCAAAAGCAGCTTTACTAAGTAAATTTGATATACAAAGGGTTGCATATTTTAAATACACACAATTTGGGGAGTTTGGGTGTGCCAAAAACCTGTTGACGCCATCACCACCTCCAAGTAACAGATGCATCTTCAGCCCAGGAGTGGATGGGGGCAGATATCTCTGTGGCTTGGTGTGTACACTTGTGCAGGTGTGGGTGTTGCAAGGGTACTCAAGAGGAGAGCAATGCTCCTGACAATTTCTAAGTGAATGATTCTTTGTTGTTAATTACAGGCATGATCCAGTAGAATGGATCTCTAGAACTTATCCATCTAAATTAGCTGAAAATTTGTATATTAATAGGCTTTATTTTTAAAACAGTTTTGGATTTATGAAAAAATTTATCAGACTCAACCATTCCAATAGAGTCACTTCCCCTTCAATTTCCCCTGTTATTTACATTTTGCTTGGCTGTGCTGCATTTAATACAGTAACAGACCAATATTGACACATTATTATTAGCCAAAGTACATAATTTATTCAGGTTTCCTTAGATTTTTACCTAATGCCTTTTTTCTATTCTGGGATTCCCATCCAGCAGACTGCCTTACATTGATTTGTCATGTCTCATCAGTGTTATTTTTAATTCCAAATTGAGACTGTGATTATCTTGAAGATATCATTAGATTATACATTATCTTGTTATTAAGGAAAGAGCAGGTATTGACATGAAGAAATCCCAGATCTCAAGAGAGTAGCACATGTGTCAACAGACTTATTTCCTTGTGGTGCCAGGGTATGGCTCTGCTCCTGGTACCTGGGAGCCCTTGGCTTCCAGCCAACAGAGCAGGAAGCACAGGAAGGCACCCTGATCCCAAGGCACCCAGGCCAGGCACAATAGCCTTTCACTCCTCCTCTCACATGCACACATGAGAAAACCTGTGAGTCTGGTGGTGGTGAGCCATGTGCCCCATTGGAGGGAACAAACCTGTGGGAAGTCCTCTCTGCCACAGTAGTGTGGGTTAAAAGTCCAAGAAGCTGGCTGAGCTTTTACCCAGAAAAAAGCAGGGGGAAAGGGTTAGGAAATCTAGGCAGGCATATTGGAAATCTTGGAATAAGGAGAGTGTGGTGAATTGTGGGCACAGTGAGGGGATATGCAGTGGGTTTGGGTAGTGTTGAGGTGGCACCTGGTAGGCCTGGAAAATTAGCCAGATTTTAGATCATGATGTCTTGTTTTCTTATAGTTTCCAATTTAACCTCAGGGTGATAAAGTGACATTGGGTATTTTAACCTATGAGTGATGTTATTAGCCTCATAATTAAGAAATATACTGACTAGGTATAAGATAATCATGTACTAGAGACCTTGTGTCCAGCAATGTTACTGTAGCATTGATATTGTCCCTGTTTGTCTGAAATAAACTGAGTAGTTCCCAAGTACTCTTGCCACTCCATAGAAAAGAAGAAGCAATGTTGTGTTGATTAGTTTGATCACAGTAATCATTCCTCAATGAAAAGTTCCATTAAAATTAAAAAGATATGATTTCTATTTGTCCTTCATACTCAAAAAATATGGACAAAATGCAGAATATGATGGTCAAAGGGTGTAAAGTAGATTGGGTATACAGGGCTGGATGAGCTCAGCCCAGGCAGGACATGGCATCTGGGAGGGAAAAGATGGTAGAAAACAGATTAGACACCATGGTTGTGGAGGGAAGGGGGGCAAATGTCCTCTTCTTTCCAAGCACCAGGGAGGCACTGGCCTAAGTCCCACCCCTCAATGAGCCTTGTTCTTTGTGCTCCCATGGATCAGGATGAAATAATTCAGCCTTCCATCCCCATCTTCCATGGAAGCTAAAATCCCCTCAATGAACAATGCACCACTGTTACCTTGTGCCACTGAGAAAAAATGATTTCAATTGCAATGTTCATACCCTATCAAATGCATGATGCATCCTATTCTCAATAACATTAAAAGGTGAAGGAATTCTTGCTAGGTAACATACGAGAATAGACAATGGTCTTCTGTGTCACTGGCTGATGTCTCTGTAACTATTCTGTGAGTTCTTCAAGGGAGTGGACCACAGTTAATACTTCTGTAAACATCTTGGGCCAGCTTTAAACCACAAACATGGTAGTTGTTGCATAAAGATAAACTGAGCTATAAGAAGACAGTGTGGTGGGGAGGAGCTACTGCTTCAGTGTTAGGAGGGCATTTTATATTTTGGAAATGAAAAATTTATATATTGTGGAGAAAAAGTGGCAAAAATATCAGTGTCAACTTGTGTTTAAAAATAAAATTGAGATGACTTTAGAATTCTGAAATAGTTGCCAGGTTCCCATACATTTCACACACAGCTTGCTATGTTAGCATCTTATAAATCCAGAGAACAATAGTGAAAGACATTCATCATCATGTGCTAATAGTGACTGAATGACATGATTTATTTGGAATTCAATTTTCCAACTTTGTGCCTTTATGATCCAATAGGAGCCGAGTCTCTTTAGGCTTCTGTGATAAAAGTGCCATAATTCTGCCATTCTCACTCTGGGAGGGACTGAGTGCAGAGCTTTCCTTGGCCTTTGATGGTTTCTGATTTTGCAGCTGGTTGGCTGGTGAGTCACCACTCTTGGTCTACTATATTTCTGCACCCAGAAGTTTCTGTCCTCCATGGGTCTCCTGAGTGCTGAATGTATTTGTGCTTCATTAGTGCTTGCTTAGATAGGAGTTGAAGTCTCTGCTTCTGAGCAATCTGTGAAATTAACAGAGAAAGATTCACTGAATTTTCAAATGTTTCTTTGAAAAATTCCATTTTATATAGATAATATCACAATCTTGGATAGAAATCTAAACTTGAGCGCTAATGGATTAAATTTAGAGTTTTGCTTCACTCCTTTAGTTATTCTCTGGCTTTTGATGCCTCTAGTCACTTCACGCAAAGAAACATGAATTGTAAAGACAAATGTCCCCCTCCTCCCATTTTATTTTAGTTTGAGGGAAAGCTAAGTATCTCAGGGAATTAGAAGGGTGAAGAAATCAAGAAACTGTCTGGTGCTTTTTAATTTGCTGCTTTTGGCCATTCAATATTTCAAATTAACAAAGCAAAACAAATAGAACCTCAAGGCTGGTGCACAGCCTGGGGAGCAGACAAAGGTGCCAAAGTATTTGTAAATTTTTTTACCTTTTAAAGTGATATGTATTGACCCAGTGGATTTCTCAGCCACAGATATTGATGACCGTTCCAGGTTTTAGAATCATTACACCATAGTTAATAGCCCTGGTTTTTAATAGTCATTACTTGCATTTTTTTTCTACAAAGTCAACCCAGAAGGGAGCAGAAGCCTCCTATTTAGCCTGACGAGTGAATACAAGGATTTTTTTTACATTGAAAATTCAAATTATTACTCTATGCCTAAATTCTCTTTGCATTTTATCTTTATTACAATGATGATCAGATAAGTTGACAGTCACTGCAGAGAAAATGATGTATCCTCTCCAACAAGGCAGGATTCAGAGTGTAATTTGCAACTCAGACTAAATCAATTAATCCTAAAGGATTATAGCCTTTCCATTAAAAAAAATTGAGATGAAACTATTTTCATAAAGTAGTTCTTACTTGCCTGGTTTAACATACACTTCCAAATTTGTGCTCTTTGGTAATGAGAAAAGAGAGGAAGGAGGGAGACGAGAAGGGGAGGAAATAGCAGAGTGAAACTGAAGCCCTGAGCATGGGTCCCTCACCTTTGAGTTGTAGGCACCCCTGGACTTACCTCCGCCTCTTGTATTTTAACCCTTTTGTGTTGTGCAGAGTGTCATGGTCTCCACTTATAGCTCTTCCTACTATTAATAATCTAAACTCCATTTTTTTTTAAAATTCACTTTTGTGTTTTACTGAAAAGTCAAACTCTTTATTCTTTTACAATGATTATTCATAAAGACAAAGGGAAAGAGGAGATCACAAGATGGGTAAGAAAAAATGAAGAAATTAGATAAAGAGATTGAGAACAGAGTGACTGCCAGGCTGCAGAGCTTGGGTGGCCTGTGAGACACTCTCAGCCTCCAGAATTCAGGGGCAAGAAACATCCCCACTGGCCCCTATACCCAGGGTATTGTTCTGCATCTTCATTGTTGGGGGTGGTGAAGTGCAGACTCACCCCATGTGCCTCTGGGTGAAATGTGCACTTTTTATGTGGATGTTGAAGTGTGCTTGGAGGAAACTTCATTCCCTCTCACTCCATGACTTTTAGGAGCAGGAGATTTTGCAGGAAACTCCATGGTGATGGTGTGGTGTAAATCATGGTGGTGGGTCTTGTTCTGCTCCATTGCTGTCCATGGGTCTTGGGTCCAGAACACTTTCATGGACTTTAAATGTTGACCTTTAACTCTAGGCTGATACTTTTTTTTAAATAAATACTTCATGCTGTAAAGCAATAATTTATTCTTAGAAATATGTCTAGTGACCTCAGTTCCAAATGGATCCCATGGCTGTGAAGGTCATGAGAGCTTTGGTACAATTTTAGGGAGAGTAGGCTCCAAATGCATTTTCCTCTGGCCTCAGAGAAACGGTGATGGGTGGGTGGGAATGGTAGATTCTTTTTGTCCAGGCAAACTGTGGTTTAAGCCTCCCTGTGCTGCCTCTTAGGGCAGGCATAGCTCAGGGACCAAGAAGAAAGGTAGCTGGTGGATTCTTTCTGTCCAGGCAAACTGTGGTGTAAGCCTCCCTGTGCTGCCTTTTAGGGCAGGCATAGCTCAGGGACCAAGAAGAAAGGTAGCTGGTAGCAGAGGGTTCATTCAGGTTTATTGAAAACTAGTTCCTCTGGCCCACATAGAGCTATCATATTTAAGCATCAAAACGTAAGTCATATTTAACAAAAAAACTTCTATAAATCTGCCTCACTTGAGTAGAACACCGTGTGTGTGTGTGTGTGTGTGTGTGTGTGTGTGTGTGTGTGTGTGTGTGATTTCAGTGGTCACTGGTGACTTTACTGTAAAAGTACTGGACACATCCATGGTTGCCTTTCTAATAGTCTGGCCTCCCATGAGCAAGTCTTTTGAAAGATCCTTTTCCATTGTTACAGATCTCCCCTTCACGGTTTCAACTCTCCATACTCACGGAGGGCCTTCTGTTGGAAAAATGCCTCAAGTTTCAGGTAGTTTTATGGGGAAGCCTGGAGCAAACCTTTGCCTGAAAAACTGTGTAACCTGTGACTACATAGGTGCCCAAGTACTCACAGCCACATGTGTCCTTTAAATCCAAATTAATGAAAATTAACAATCTGTCCCTTATTTGCACCCAGTAGCCCCACTAGGCCTGAGTGGCACAGGTGAGCAGTGGTGATTACTGGAGTGGCCAGGACAAGCCTTTCAGGCATCATGAGGGTCCAGCCAGGCTGGTCAGAGTGTGGAACAGAAGCTCGGCCAGGAGAAAATGCTCTGCTCACCTGGCTCTGTGATGTGCATCCACTGCCAAGCTGGCAAATAATCAAACAATTTGCACTTGTCAGTGTGTCCATAGGAGTAAAAATTGGTTCTGAGGTTTAAAGGGCTCCTGGTTTTGTTTTACCCAATGTGAGAGTGAATCCTCAGGCCTGTTAAGTCTGTTCTGGCTTCTAGAAGGTTTTGGAAAAACAACTTTTAATCATTCTATTGCATAGCTTGGTTCATCTCTTCCACGGAATCTCCATCTCTTCTCACTGGATGTCCTTCTCCTCCTCCTCTCTTTTCCTCTTCCTCCCATCACTTCCTCCTTCTTTTCTTCATCTTTCCCCTTCCTCCATCTTCCTCCTCTCCTCTTATTTGTTCTCTTTCTCCTCCTCCATTCATTTAGTCATAGACAGTAGAATCTATTCTGGTAGAATTGCACAAGCATTGAATATGTCTTTTTCTAGTCAGGAGCCCATTCTTGGTGATGTGCAAAATGCTGGGTTTCACATGGTGTTTTTATGGCTAGATATTCTGATAAATGCTACTTCCTCCCCCTCCATGTTCTGGGGGTTTTGGGAGGCCTCTTCCAGAGACATCCCAAGTCAGATCCTTCCCTGAGTTCAGCTGTGTGGCCAGGTCAGGGGCCACAGGTTCTGGAGAAAGTCATAGCTGCTTCTCTCTGGGCTTCTGTTTGATTGACCTTCATACATCTTTCTTGAAATTCTTTGAGCACTGTCCTGACATGTGGTGGAATCCTGCAAATCTCTCCAAATCTGCAGCCGACTTGCATCTCCCAGGTAGTTGGCAGATGCAGATTTTCTCACATTGGGGATTTGCTTGAAGAACCCATGTAGCACTTCTTTCTCTTTCATAATTTGAGAAAATTTTGATGGGTAAAGTTTCTAATTCTGCCCATTTTAGTTAAAAAAAAAAAAGCGCCCCACATTTTATTTTCTAAATATTATGATGGGAATGGTCCTGTAATCCACACCTTGACTTTAATGATACAAACTGCATTATTTCCATTGCTAATGAGATGGCTATAGCGAAATTATTTTTACTTAATACATCTAATTATTTCTCTGGTTGAATGGAAATTTTTGCTGTTTTAAAAAACTTCGAAGACTAATAAGAGCCTTGCTGTTCCTCGGTGGTCCCCTTGCCTTTCACAACAACCTAGCGTGAGCACTGCATGTGCATCCTCATTAAATGCTTCATGTTATAAGTTTCTACAAAGGGGTCTACCTTTTATCTTTCTCCATCAGCACCTAATTTTTTAAGAATGGAAGTATCAAACCCTACATATGATTATTAGGATTTTTAAAATGATCTTACCTCCCCATAAATTCTATTCTTCAGACCTGGCCTTTATTAAGGGCCATGCATGTTGTTTTGCCATGGCATTTGGACTGTGCACTGACTTTATCATTTGAGGGTTTTTATTTGTGATGTGAGGAGCTGTGATCAATGCAAAAGTGAATCATTTAACATATTGCCCTGCATCACACTCATTGTCAGTTGAGAGTCCCCGAGGTGATGGGGAGCAAAGTGAGACAGGGATGGCTCTGCACACAATGTACATGCACTTCACAGAAGAAGGAGGGGATTGGGTGCTATAATAGGGCTGTCAGATTTGCCAAATGAAAATGCAGGACCCCAGTTAAATTTGGAACTCAGGTAGATAATGAAAAGTGCTAGTGCAGCTCTCTCCTATGGGATATCTGGGGTAAACTTATAGAAACATTCATGCTTTATCTGAAATTCAAATTCAGCCAGATGCTTGGGACATCAGCTAAAAACCCTACTTATTGTGAAGAAAATCTTCAGAAAAGAAAATAATAGCTTAATAAATATATTTTGCATCTCCAGGGTCTCAGTAGATAGTTCAGAAACATGAGTCTGTAGAGGTGAGAACGTTGAGCAGCTGTGAAACCCAGAATAGATGAGACATAGAGCTAAGGTCCCAGCTGATGGCATGTTTGTCATTCCTAAATCCCCTCCCTCCAGGGTGAAAGGTTCTAGACACTGTAGGATGTGCAGCACCTCCAGTGCTGTGAAGCGTGTGGGTGGGCAGTGAGGGCAGTGGCTGGGACTGTCACTGCAGCTTCGTGAGAGACCTTGGAGCAGACAGCTCAGCCATGCCTGAATTCTTGAGCCATGAAATCCAAGATAAGTGTGCTTTATTTTACATCACAGGGTTTCAGGGAATTCTGCTGTGTAGAAATAGATGGGGACACACAGGGACTCTGAGCAGCCCCACATTCTGGGAAGGTAGGACCTGTGAATCTCTGCTACAGTCAGCACAAAGGACTTGTTGGGTGACGTGGGACTTAAACAGTTTTAATTTCTACAAGACAGGTTATCGCCTTGGTCTACCTAGGCTCTGGTGACCACCTCAAACAAGCAACAGGACATTCTTAAAGTCCCCAAGACTTTCATTAATGTCCTCTCATTTACCTGTTGGGGGAGAGGTTATGAAAAGAAATCAGCAGTGGGTGCCACATAAAAGAGCCCACAGCAACTTGTGATCACTTGTCCTCAGGTAAGAGAGGTGCACAGGATGTTGATAGGCCACACAGGTTGTTCCTGGCTGCAGGTGACTCATTATGGAGATGATTCACAGGAGAGGATGCAGACTCTCCAGAAGGGGCCCTGGGAGGCAGCTTCCTAGGTGATGCTGTCCCCACCAAAAGATGCAGCGAGTTTGCTGGAATCTTTCTGCAGTGGCTGCCAGAGGATAAAAGGAGCTGGTGTGTACTGTGGAGGTGCCTTGCCAGGAGACTGTCTCTGCAGGAACAGGCTGAAAGGTGGACTTATAGTTAAGTAATTTGAGTACTTTCCAATTTCCCCAGATGTCAAGGCCACATATAATATTGGGCCCCAATTTTAGGGCCTATATTCTGTTCAATGAATAAAAAGTAATTTTCATGAGGGAAATAGGGTGATATCAGACAAAAAACTGGAAAGATACATAGAAAATAAGTCATATGGGAATGTTCACCTCATTTGGTGGCTTTTGTGTTATTCCTTTCCCTCTCTCCATGGTGAGCATTATGTACATAACAAGGCTCCAGTTTTAGCCCCCTTTCTCCCCATCCCAGTTTATTATTCACACTGAAATTCCTTGTATACAGGTAAACATTCCTTCATCTCAATTTAGTTCAAAGCATGAAAAGTACTGATGTGTAATTAATAGATGTTCTTCACAGGATGGTATGGAAGCCAGTGTAATTGGGACAGTTGTTACCAGGAACTGAAGGTGTTTTCCATTTAATAAGGAAGAGTAGACAGAACCCACTGATAGCTTACAGACCCAGATGGAGGCTTCACTTTCCATTCTTCTAGCATATTCTGCATTATTGTTCTCTGCTGCCAAGAAGGATCTGGAGACTGAGGGAGAAGCATGGAATGAGCACCGCCACCTCCCCAGCTGGGGTTTCTCTGAAACTCTATGCAGAAAAAACAGTCAGCCATCCCTTGGTGTCTGTGGAGGATGGGGTCTGGGCAGGACCCTGGGGATAGTCAGCTCACCTTCAGTGTCAATGGAGGATAGGGTCCAGGGAGGACCTTTTGGGAGATGCTCATCCATGGCTGTTCAATGTAACTGCATTTGCATAACTTACATGTCCTCCTGTACTTAACTTATAGCTAGCTTGCTTTTCACCCCTAAGGCAGTGGTAATGCTGTGTAAATGGCTGCTATGCTGTATTGCTTGGGGAAGAAGGGTGAAAACAAAAATGTCTGATCTCAAGATTGTTTTTCAGAATACTTTTGACCTATGGCAGGGATCATACAGATGCACATAGAATCTACAGATATGAAGAGTCAACTGTTTATGATTTTTGTCTCATAGCCTTGTAATAAAGAAGAAAGACCAAAGTTCTGTGGTTTAGACATGAGGTGTCCCCACAAGCTTGAACAGCCATGGCTTGTATAGCCATGCATAGGAACAACCCCAGGGGTCATCTCTGGACCCTGTCTTCCATAGACACTGAAGGTCAGCTGATTATCCCCAGGGTTGTGCAGGAATGTCCTTGATTTACACCATAATACAGGAAAGCTTAGCAGTGACAGGATTGGGTTATGAACCTGATCAGTGCATTAATCCCCTGATAGGAATTAACTGGGTGGTCACTGGAGGAAGATAGTGTGGGGATGGAGGAGCAGGTACCTGGGGACATGCCTTTGGATTTTATATCTCTGCTTCCCTCTGTCACAAGAGTACCATGATTTCTGCCTGACCTCAGGCCCAGAGCAATGGAGTCTAAGGTCTGTGACCTCTGAACTGTGAGGCCCCAAGCACACTTTTCTTCTCTAATTGTTTTTGTCAGGTTCTGGAGTCACAGCAGTGAAGAAGCTGACTAGAACACTAGAACAGTCTGTTGGCTGTTTCCTCCCTGCACCAGGATGACCTTCCTGTGCATTGCATTCTAGCCCAGGAAAAAAAAAAAAAAACAGCAAAGTTTCCAGTTCACTCACTTTTAAAAAGTGTCTATAACCCTCAAAAGGTGAGCCCACTATGTCACTCTAAGCCATGTTCATCTCTTTTTTCTCCTCTATCTCTCCTGTGCCTATTTCATGCCAGGGATGGATGGTGTGAAGGGCCCTCTGTGCCAGGTTCTTGTCCAGCATGGCATCTCGGGCTCCAGTGGGGGTTTGTTGTCCTCCACATGTTCTCATGTGAGAGTGCATGCTGTGGTTGCTTTGGCGAGGCTACCTCAGACAACAGAAGAAGATCAAGTCTTGTACTTGAGAGAGACCCTGAGGCACTGTTCTCAATGTAGTTAGTGTGTGGTGTGAGGTAGGGACATAAAGGACAACTGTTTCTTTAAAAAGTATTTTTTAATCTCTTATTTGTACTGTCCACCATGTCATCTACAAAGTACTTTTTTGTGCTTAACTTATTTTCTTGTCATACCAGTTTATTCTGTTGATCTAGTTTACAAGGTTTGCTATTGGCTTAGTCAGGTTGATTCCTCTTGGCCCCCCAAAAACATTGTTTTTAACTGACATTTACTGCACACTGGAAACTCTGTTGAGCATTTTGCAGTGTACCCAGCATGAGACCATGTAATGAAGTTGGTTTGAAGTGTGGGCTCTGTTTCTCTGCCACATATTAGCCAAATGTATTGTGAAATGAATGTCCTAACAGGGCCCACTCTTTAGTCCTCTGTTCAGATAAAGTTAGAGAAAGGATATAACAAATGTAAGCCTAAAAAATCCAAGCCTCTTGCTTGTCATATAGAAACTGTTTCATGAGTAACAGTTAATATTTTTTTATATTATCCATAATACTGAACATTATAGTACCTTGTGTATGATAGTTTTAATATGAATACTGTGATAGTATGAGCAAGTTTGACTCCATTTTTTTTTATGACTTCATCCTGTAAAACAACCAAGCCAAGCAGAAAAATCATGACTGGGGAAAAATGTTCTTTTGCTCTTGCTATAGAAACCTTTAAGAACACTGAACTACATAATGGGGTATTGTTTCTGTAACTAGGGTAACAGGGCTCTGTTTCTATAACTGGGGTGACTGGGCTAACTTTGATTGGTTAGGCTTCCCTCTACTTGACTGCACTGTTCTGCTTCTGTAACCTGGCTTGCTTGCATTGGCTAGACCCCCCGAACATCCCTTTTGCAGTTTTCAGGCTTATAAGGAGCGTCCTTGCAATTGTCCGGGGCTGATCAGGAAAACAGCTTAATGTTCTGGTCAGCCGCCACTGGTGTGCTTCAATAAAGGCTTGATTCGATTATATGTGAGTGGTCTTGAAGTCAGTTTATGAAACACTGAGACAATGCTTTACCTATATAAATACAACAGTTAATATAAGTAAAAAATCTATTACAAATCAATACCTATTACATGTTGCATGTCCAATAAATGTTAATTTATTGTCAGCCTCCTTCTTTTATTTCCTTTCTAATGCTTGTCCTTCTTTGCCCATGCCTGCGGTCTGATTATGATGTGATCTTTTTGAAGGGGCTATATGATAATGTTCTACAACATTAATGATTTTTTTTAAATGATCTAATGTGATCTTTTCAAAATGCCAACCAATTTTACACCTTAAGGCACTGTTCTTCAGATTTATTTTATTTTTAACTTCTTTTTTCTTGTTCCACTACTCGAACATGGAAATTGAGATCAAGTCAGTGTGTTGAATGTTCTACATGGGTGAGCACCAAAAATTAACTAAGAACTTCTATTTAGGCACAAGATGTCTATGACTTTTCTCCAGTAATTTTCTCTTTATTTTATCCCAATTTCTTTTTTTTTTTGAATGAAAATAAAATCATTTTTATTGGCCAAAGAAATCTTTCTTTTTAATTCAGTACTTTATCATTATTGTTATTACTATTACTATTTTATTTTATTTTTTAAATTTATTTTTTATAACAATTCTTACCCCCCTGATTCCTTTTTAAAAGCTCTATCTGAATTCAGCATCTGATACTGCTTCTGATGCCAGTTCAAATCAGCAGGAGTGAAAAAAAAATTAAAAAAGAAAGAGATCTGTTTTTGAAAAAAGAATAAAAGGTTCATCCTCCTGCATCTGGAACTGCATTTTAATGCTTCTAAAATTCCACAAACTTTGAATGAAGCTGAGAGAGTCTGAGCTGGAACTCAGATCTCAGGTCCATGGTAAGAAAGGAGATCTGGCTGCAGGTTGCGTCTGTGATGCTTTGTGTGTTTAAGTTTGTCTCAAACCCACAAATGTCTGCACAGGGTTGAAATGCTCATAGGGTGAAAGAATGGAGCATTCACATGGTAAACATTATGAAAGGGCTGTGCAGGTACCTCAGCCTATGAGAACATCCACATTACATGAACTGCCTGCATTCCCAGGCAACTACATGTGTTCTCATGCATAGAAAAAAAAAAGATTTTATATTCTGCAAAAACAGAAGCTTCTGTATCACAACAACTAAATGCTTCATATGTATATAAGTAATGTTGTAGATTTTAAATGCACAAAACACCAGTAGCTGCTACCTCCATTTAACATTTGTGCATATAAACAAGACTGCATATTTGTAAGATCTTGTGTTGAGCAGACAGCTCAACCAATTTATTTGAATAAACCAATTGATTTCAATAAACCAATTGATTTCAATAAACCAATTGATGTGAAATGTGTTTAGGAGAATTTATGCCCCCAACTAAAATCCAAATGCTGTTTCCCAGATTGCTGGGTTCTCTGTCATGTTCTACTCAGATAGAGTGTGCATTGTAGGACCAGGTAAGCAAAGACTAAATATGATAATAATTGGATTCCCTCATTGTATCTATGGTCTATGTATTTTAGAATCATAGCCATGATCTCTGTGCTCCGTGTACCAGGTTGAGGGTGGTGACTTTGGACCTTGTTGCAGCACTCCTCAGCCAGCACAGATGGGTGCTGGCAGTGGCCCATGGTGAAGAATGGTCAGTGAATCTGCTCACCAGGTTTTCTCATTTCTCGTTCTCCTGATTTATAGCTTCAATTTTGCAATTTCTGTGTGGACATTTTAATTGTCAGGTCTTTGAGGGCCTCGGCTACATGGCTGTAATGTGGGCATGTACGTTTAAATTTGATGACTTGTTTTATTCTCTTGCCTGTGTTTACTCTGCATTTTTGTTTGTCAAGTCTCTTAAAGAGGCAAATACCACATGACTGTATCAAAAGAGTTTTTGCATACAAAAGAAGTTTGTTAGCCCTCTGGTTGGGAAGTTGATTGGGAGACAACCAAGTCTTTATCTTTTCTTATTTGCATTACTTGTATTGGTCTGTGCTGGCATCTATCTAGGGCAGTTTTTCTTCATGAGATGAAAACACAGCTCTAGGCAATTCCAGTTTCACATCTTACCTATAAGGAGCAATCTCAGAGGAAAGAGTAACATTTTGTGGGCCAACAGCTGGGCAATCTTCTTAACAAAATTTATTTGGTTCTGCTAAGTTACACACCCATTCCAGTTGTGCCTCTGGCTCCAGAGACAGGAGGAAACATGACAGACTGGCGAAGTCACAGCTCATAGGGTAGACATAGAAAAACAGTCATAGAAGGTCTAGGGCTGGATTGCCTGGGCTCAAATTCCTGCTCAGATCCTTAATAACTCTGCAAATTCTAGCAAGTTGTTTGAGCTTTCATGAAATATAATAACAATAATAGTTGGCATGCAGGATTGTTTTATGGATTCAGTGAACTATGTCTTCAGAAGATTTGGAACACTACCTGGCATGTAGTAGGAATAACATGGCCCTGGGGTCACTGTCAGCACAGATGGTTCTCCTTGGAGGGATCAGAGATTTGTGGCACTAACAGAATTAGTGAGACTCATCAGTGACAATTGGGCCACCTCTTTCCTACAGCCCAGACTTAGGATGTGGAGAGAAAGTAAAGTTGTAAAAAAATCTGAATCCCATGGAAAATCTACAACAAATCATGATGTCACAAAATTTCCACATTGGAATAAATGTCCTAAGCTTGATTTCCAGTGTTTCTTTCCAGAGTTAGCTGTTCTTAAATTGGGAGCCCTTTAAGTGAGGCAGAGCTGTGGGCTTGAGATGAAAATTGGCTTATATGGTGGAAAATACACCTGAGATCTATACTTTTTATTGCATTCAAGAGTAAATGCAATAAAACAAAATCTTAGTTCCTTAAGTATTTGTCTTAAGAAAGCCATGTGCTTTACTTATTTTGAGAATGAATCTGTTAGGTGCACGACAGGCTCAAATAAGTTGTCTGTAGGGCAGGCTGAATGAATGTTAGCTGCAGGGTAACAGACACACTCAAACCTCTCTCTGCCTTGTCATTTATCATCTGTTTTTGTCAAGTCTGAACACTCAATACAACTCAAGGCTGAACACTCAACCCTCACCCATCTGGCACAATGGAAACCTACATCTAGCCCCTGTCTTGTCTGTTTGAAGGCAGAAAATTACACCACTGTGTGATCCAATCACTGTATGCCAACAAGGCAGCTTTCAGACCCAGAGACTCCATTATATTTGGGCTGTATAAAACTCTATGAAAACTCCCTCCTTCTGGGCCCCTCTCTCTTGCTTTTGCTCTTTCTTCTTTCTTCTCTTGATCTCTCTCTCTCTTGATCTCTCTCTCTCTTTTGCTTTTGTTCTCTCTCTCTCTCTCTCTCTCTCTCTCTCTCTCTCTCTCTCTCTCTCTCTCTCTCTCTCTCTCTCTCCTTTCTTCCCTTTTGAACTACTCCAATAAAGATCTTTTGGTCAACACTCTGAGTGTTGTGGTCACTTTCCTTTCAGAATCTACACATGAAATTAGATAAAAGGTGCCTAAACTCTTTTATCTATTTGAGACATGGATCTGTTTCTGTGCAAGTTGGTATAATTTCTAGAAATTGCTGAGGATATTTTGCTGATAAATTATTCTTTTCTTGGAGGCCAAAGGTCAAAGATAAATTAACCAACAGAGGTGAGGGGTCCCCATAATTAGTGGTGCTCTGGATATTCTCTTAGCTGCTTTTTTGCCCTGCAAGTAGACATTCATTTTGGGGCTATAAAGTTTGTTTTGTGGAGGTGGAGCTGAGGAAGATCCCAGGGGCATCGGCTGAGGCCTCCTTCACTTCCAACCAGCTCCCAAAATATGAAGTTTTACCAAAAACATCTGTCAGTCTGAATTAAAAAAAAATTCTCACACAAATTGATTATTATTGTTATTATCATCTGTTTTCCTTCTCCACCATCAACGTATTCAACACCCACAGCCAACAGAGCAGAGATGTAGATTTATATATGTGAGTCTTGGATTCATTATTTATTTTGTTCTACACTTTGGCCTGCAGCCTGCGCAGCTATGCACATTAGTCCAGAAATCTACTGCTTGATCATGCTTTGAATTTTTTTTCTTTAGCACAAATCCTAACAGCCACCAAACTCTTGCCATCAAAAGAGTGGGGAGAGATGGTGCCTTCAGAGTTACAAAAAGTGAATGCACATGCATAGGCCTTCACCTCCCAGAGGGGGGCTTACATTATCTCTTTAATTAAAACAAACAAAAAATGGCAGGTTTCTAAGCTGAATGAGAAGCACATATAGAGGATCCTGGGATGTCACTCACTTGGGAATGAACTTGTCTTTCAATGGCATGGCAAGCAGAGTCAGCTAAGAACATGGAAACACAGCCCTCCCACCCTGGAACTTGAATAGGCACTGCCAATTCTGTGGTCCTTACTGTTTCCAATGCAAGAGGGGAGGCATGCTGCCCCAGCCTGTGTGGGAGATGCTGTGGGATGAATATGATGGCCCCTGACTTTGCTTGATCTTTAGATCTTCTCCAGGGTTCCTTCTTCAGGTCCGGGGCTCTCCTCCAACATATTCAAATCAGATTTTTTTGCTAGTGAGAGAAAGAGCTTTGATCTCCAGAGAATTTTGCCTGCCTTTCCAAATCTACCTCCTGCACAGCATCAAAGTCCTGGTTTGGAAATCTGGGTCCTCAAACTAATATCACTGTCAGCTCGCTGTGTGTTTCTGGTTTTCTAATTTTTTTTCTCTCTTTTTTTAATTTTTTAAATTTTTTTATTTGTTGTTCAAAATATTACAAAGCTCTTGCCATCTCATATTACATATATTAGATTCAAGTGGATTATGAACTCCCATTTTTACCCCAAATACAGATTGCAGAATCACATCAGTTACACATCCACATTTTTACATAATGCTCTATTAGTAACTGTTGTTTTCTGCTACCTTTCCTATCCTCTACTATCCTCCCTCTCCTCCCCTCCCCTCCCATCTTCTCTCTCTACCCCATCTACTGTAATTCATTTCCCTCCTTGTTTATTTTCCCCTTCCCCTCACAACCTCTTATATGTAATTTTGTATAACATTGAGGGTCTCCCTCCATTTCCATGCAATTTCCCTTTTCCCTCCCTTTCCCTCCCACCTCATGTCTCTGATTAATGTTGATCTTTTCTTCCCGTTCTTCCTCCCCGCTCTGTCCTTAGTTGCTCTCATTATATCAAAGAAGACATTTGGTATTTGTTTTTTAGGGATTGACTAGCTTCACTAAGTATAATCTGCTCTAATGCCATTCATTTCCCTGCAAATTCCAAGATTTTGTCATTTTTTTAGTGCTGCATAATACTCCATGGTGTATAAATGCCACATTTTTTTTGTATCCATTCATCTATTGAAGGGCATCTGGGTTGGTTCCACAGTCTAGCAATTGTGAATTGTGCTGCTATGAACATCGATGTGGCAGTATCTCTGTAGTATGCTCTTTTACGGTCTTCAGGGAATACACCGAGAAGGGCAATGGCTGTGTCAAATGGTGGTTCCATTCCCAGCTTTCACAGGAATCTCCATACTGCTTTCCAAATTGGCAGCACCAGTTTGCAGTCCCACCAGCAATGTACCAGAGTACCCTTTTCCCCACATCCTCGCCAGCACTTGTTGTTGTTTGACTTCCTAATGGCTGCCAATCTTACTGGAGTGTGATGGTATCTTAGGGTGGTTTTGATTTGCATTTCTCTGACTGTTAAAGATGGTGAGCATTTTTTCATGTACTTGTTGGTTGATTGTATATCCTCCTCTGAGAAGTGTCTGTTCAGGTCTTTGGCCCACTTATTGATTGGGTTATTTGTTATATTATTGTCTAATTTTTTGAGTTCTTGGTATACTCTGGATATTAGAGCTCTATGTGAAGTGCGAGGAGTAAAAATTTGTTCCCATGATGTAGGCTTCCTATTTACCTCTCTTATTGTTATTCTTGCTGAGAAAAAAACTTTTCAGTTTAAATAAGTCCCATTTGTTGATTCTTGTTATTAACTTTTGTGCTATGGGTGTCCTATTAAGGATTTTGGAGCCCGACACCACAATATGTAGATCGCAGACAACTTTTTCTTCTATCAGACGCAGAGTCTCTGATTTGAAATCTAATTCCTTGATCCACTTTGAGTTAACTGTTGTTCATGGCGAGAGGAGGGGATTCAGTTTTATTTTGTTGCATATGGTTTTCCAGTTTTCCCAACACCATTTGTTGACGATGCTATCCTTCCTCCATTGCATGCTTTTAGTTCCTTTATCAAATATAAGATAGTTGTAACTTTGTGGATTAGTCTCTGTTTCCTCTATTCTGTACCATTGGTCCACCCGCCTGTTTTGGTACCAGTACCATGCTGTTTTTGTTACAATTGCTCTGTAATATATTTTGAAATCTGGTATCGCTATACCACCTGATTCACACTTCCTGCTTAGAATTGCTTTTGCTATTCTGGGTCTTTTATTTTTCCATATGAATTTCATGATTGCTTTCTCTATTTCTACAAGAAATGCCATTGGGATTTTGATTGGCATTGCATTAAATCTATAGAAAATTTTTGGTAATATCGCCATTTTGATGATGTTGGTTCTGCCTATCCATGAACAGGGTATGTTTTTTCATCTTCAAAAATCTTCTCCTATTTCTCTTTTTAGGGTTCTGTAGTTTTCATTGTATAAGTCTTTCACCTCTTTTGTTAGGTTGATTCCCAAGTATTTTATTTTTTTTTTGAGGATATTGTGAATGGCGTGTTTCTCCTCATTTTTGTTTCAGAAGTTTTGTCGCTGATAAACAGGAATGTATTTGATTTATGCATGTTGATTTTATATCCTGCCACTTTGCTGAATTCATTTATTAGTTGTAGTAGTTTTTTTTGTAGACCCTATTGGGTCTTCTAGGTATAGAATTATGTCTTCCGCAAACAGTGTTAATTTAAGTTCTTCTTTTCCTACTTTTATGCCTTTAATTTCTTTCATCTTTCTAATTGCTCTCGCCAGTGTTTTGAGAACTATATTGAATAGAAGTGGTGATAGAGGGCATCCCTGTCTTGTTCCTGATTTTAGAGGGAATGCCTTCAATTTTTCTCCATGCAGAATGATGCTAGCCTGAGGCTTAGCATAGATAGCTTTTACAATGTCAAAGAAAGTTTCTGTTATCCCTAGTTTTTCTAATGTTTTGAACATAAAGGGATGCTGTACTTTGTCGAATGCTTTTTCTGCATCTATCAAGATGATCATATGGTTCTTATCTTTACTTCTATTTATGTGGTGAATAACATTTATTGATTTCCATATATTGAACCATCCTTGCATCCCAGGGATGAATCCTACTTGATCATGGTGCTCAATTTTTTTGATGTGCCTTTGTATCCGATTCGCCAGAATTTTATTGAGGATTTTTGCATCTAGGTTCATCAGAGATATTGGTCTGTAGTTTTCTTTCTTTGAGGTGTCTTTGTCTGGTTTCGGAATCAGGGTAATGTTGGCCTCATAGAATGAATTTGGCAAAGATCCCTCTTTTTCTATTTCCTGAAATAACTTGAAAAATATTGGTGTTAATTCTTCTTTAAAGGTTTTGTAAAACTCCGCTGTATACCCATCCGGTCCTGGGCTTTTCTTGATTGGTTGTCTTTTGATTGCTTCTTCAATCTCATCCATTGATATTGGTCTGTTCAAATTGTGTGTATCCTCCTGACTCAGTCTGGGCAAATCATAGGATTTAAGAAATTTATCTATGTCTTCACTCTCTTCTATTTTATTGGAATATAGGTTTTCAAAATAATTTCTAATTGTCTTCTGTATTTCTGTAGCATCTGTTGTGATCTTGCCTTTTTCATCCCGTATGTTAGTAATTTGAGTTCTCTCTCTTCTTCTCTTCGTTAGTGTCGCGACCCCTTGCCCGCAAGGAAGACGCAACTCAGGAATCTTCTTTCAGCAGTTTATTCAAGCCCTTGATATTTCTTCTCTCTCTTTCGGATGCCCCTCCCAGCCTTAATAAAGCATCTCAAGCCCCAATGCGAAGCTGCCACGTGGAACTTTCTCATAGGGTGTTGAAAAACCATGTGCCAACCCTCCCAAATAAGGAGTTGTTTGTCACAGACCACAGCGGAGCCAGCGCCATCTTGTAATGGCAACCATAATCTGCAGAAACGGCTCACCACAGTTCCCCCTTTCTGTTTTCTGAGAACAATACAGGCAAGAGTAGAGGTCCTATCCCACTGTGCAGAAGTGGCTGCATAGTATGGCTCAGTCCTAAGGAGGGCCCTTCCCCAGATCTGAGGCCATATCAGTCGATGCCTTTTTTCGTGGGGCGGGGGGTGGACATCAAACCCGCATGCAATAGGACATGCTCTCCTTGAGGTCCACTTCAAGGATCACTCAAGTGCAGTGCCTTGCCTCGCATCCTGTATCGTGACGATGGTGGACGAAGGGGGATAGCTGAGGCTAAACTGTGGCTGTTTACAACGACAAACAAGTTGACAACACCCTGAAAGAAACGCACGGACGTCAAGGCAATAGAGAAGCACTAGTGTGGAAACCCATCTGCGTGCAATGGCAGCAAGACTGGCAGAGTGCAAGGGCTTTCCAACACGAAGAGAATAATGAGGAAAGACATGCCGATCCCAGTGCAATGTTATAATAACTTGGGGTGCAACGACCATGTCAAAGATTTAGTGTTTAAGATGCACAAGCCAGACTTGAGGTGAATTGCCATTTTCTAAAGCTGCAAGAGCTTGGATGATCATAGCCTTATCGTGAGCACTGCGGGCCTTGAGGCGACAGAGAAATCGCAAGCAGAGAAACATACCGAAGCAACACATTGCACCAAAAATGCCTACCCCCACCCACTCTTTAAAAAAGGAAAAGGCAGAAGATATCCAATTGGCGAATTGACCCAAAGTCACGGGATCAACATGGGTACTATTCAAGACAGCTATCTGGGTTAGTTGAGACTGGATCATGTCTTCCGCTTCCATGGACCAATTTCCGGCCAAATATTTGCCAATGATGCGGGAAGCATTCATGGAATCATTAAATCTGACAGAGGTTATGCATAAATGTGCACGTTTGTCAACACAACCCAAAAGCACCAAGTCAGCCAATTCTTCTACCTGAGCTTGGAGTAAATCTATTCTTTGGTTGGCAGCTAAAATCCCTGACAAAATATGTTGATTAATTGTATTTTGGGATTCAAGTATAGTGGAAGTTTGTAGGACAACTTGATTAATGGTGGCAGCAGTTTGTACTTGATTGGCCATAGCCACTCCGGCCGTAACCGCTGCAGCAGCAGATACCACCACGGCTGTCACTATAGCCGCTGTGATTCCAAAATCTCTGTGGACTCTAAGTAGCTCAACAATAGGGAATTTATCAGGATCCGCAGTGACCGGGATTGGGACAAAAGTTGGAATTTTCATAACCACTGCTACAGTCTAAGAACCATTCCAACACTCAGATAAGAGACAGGTAGTATGAGAACAATCCAGCATCCCCGACGAGGTGGCATTAGTCAAAAGGAATAAGAACGGGGATTGGACACAGACCATTGCAGGGGGCAATGTGGCATTATACAACAGAGAGTTGAATGAAACAGATGTAAGTCTATTACCTCGTTCACTTTCCCTAACAGTACCAGAAACATTAGCCAGCCAACTTTTGGCTCCTAGCAACTGAGCCAGTGCAGAAATATTGGCTGAAGCCCCCTTTTCATTGGAAATCAGCCATTGAAACCAGCACCAACCTACTCCTGTAGAGGAGTTGGCACTGTTGTTAAAGCTATAAACATACCTCTTAAGAGAGGGGGAAAGGGAGAAACCTTTAGCAACTTGATGTTTCTCCCAAGAACGATCTTGACAAGGCGTAAATGTTGGGGGGAAACCAAGATTAGGGGAACAGTAAGGAGAGGCCTTGAAATGAGTGGCATTATAACTACTACTAGAAGAAGGAGGCACTGGGATTAGTACCTCGGAGATAATAGCCAAGGTAGTTATGTTAAGAGCAGAACTGCTGTTTGTGGGAGTCCCTGAGCCTGATTGCTTCCCCGAAACTACCTTGCTCAATACAGCACTGATAATGCTCCTTGAGACCTGACTGGACCGCAATGGGTCCTCCCAGTTAGTCAAATTTTTGGTCTTAAGGCTAATGCAATTAGCGTTTCTAAAGCTGAAACAAAAAACTCCTGTGGGATTAACTTGAGATTGATTAAAAATGCTCTCCATGTCCCCTCTAGGAGAGGCACAGGGAGCAGACATCTCACATGAGGTAGAAAAAAGAGTGGGGGGGACACTAGAATTACCATGAACCGGCATCGGCATTGGCCATGCCCGTGCCACTGCCCACCACTGCATTGGTGTCGCCTGTGCCATTGGCACCAGCACCAGAGCCAGAGCACTTAGCAGAATGAAGATCCTCACCACAAAATTGCTGTGGTATCTCTTGTTGCTGGTCAGTTGATGTAAAGACTCTTCTTGTCAGGCGTTCAGGGACCCACAACGGTTCCGTGCGATCCTGGGGAAAAACACATACAGATCCTCGCGCCCATGTCAGCACAGGGTCGGTGCCATTCCATTGGCCCGTAAGAACATCCTTCCACTTTACATAGCCAATCACAGAGGGCTGAAGGGACACATGTCTATCAGCCGCAGAGCGACCATGAATATCCAAATTCAAAAAATTAATGGTAAAGAGAGCTAAGGACAGGCGTTCTTTAGGAGTGTGTTCAGCTCCTATTCCCCTTTTTGTTTTTGTAAAGTTTCCTTTAAGGTGCGATGAGCACGCTCAACAATGCCTTGTCCTTGAGGATTGTAAGGCAGACCATGAGTAAGTTGCACTCCCATAGTAGAACAAAAAGATGTAAATTGTCTGCCAGTATAAGCAGGTCCATTATCAGTCTTAAGGGATGCAGGTGCACCCCATGGTGCCCATGCCTCTAAGCAGTGAGTAATGACATTACGTGCCTTTTCTCCCGATAAAGCAGAAGCATGAATAATTCCAGAGCACGTATCAATGGAAACATGCACATACTTGAGGTTACCAAAGTCAGGTATGTGTGTCACATCCATTTGCCAGACAACCAATGGCTTCAATCCCCGTGGGTTTACTCCATAATTAGGGGGATGAAGAAATGTGACACAATGGGGACACTGCAATACTATCTGCCGAGCATCCGCTCTTGAAATGGAAAAACGCCTGTGCAGCATTAATGCATTAACATGGAAGTTTTTGTGAAACAACTTAGCCCCCTCTAAGGAGGAAGCCAAGCATATCAACTGACCTCTAGTGGCTGAGTCCGCACAGGCATTACCTTGGGATAAAGGACCAGGAAGAGAGGTGTGATCCCAGATGTGCATTGGATAAAAAGAAGCATTGCGGCTACAGATAAGCTGTTGAAGCTGATTAAAGTAAGCAGATACATTATTGGCATCACTTATAGCTCCCACGGCCTCCAGGACTTTTAGTGCTTGTACCACATAGATGGAGTCCGAAATGAGATTAAAAGGAAAAGAACACTGTTTAAAGACTTCAATAACAATTTTTAGTTCTACCCATTGTGGATTTCCAGGAGAAAATTGATGCTGGATAGGGGGAGAGTCATTAATTACATAGCCTCCCATTCCAGACTTGGAACCATCAGTAAAAATGTTAACAGCCCCCGGAATTGGGCTGGATGAAGTTACCTTAGGGAAAATGATGGGATGTTCTTTCACAAAATGGAGTAATGGATGAGAAGGGTAGTGATTATCAATACCTCCTTGAAACGAGCAACACAGAATAGCCCAGTTGTCTAGAGTAGCACATAAAACATTAAGTTGAGCTTTAGTGTAGGGTATGATAAGAGAAGAAAGTTATTGTCCAAAAAATTGAATGCTTTGTTGAATCCCTTTAAGTGCCAACGCTGCAACAGCATCAGGATAATATTCTAAGGATTTTCCTGGGGATACATGTGGGTGGATCCATAGTAAAGGCCCATCCTGCCACAGTACTCCAGTAGGCTGCCGCATAGTGGCAAGCACACATAACTGGAAAGGTTTATCACTCTGGAGCCTGCATAGAGTAGCATGCTGTATAGCTTCTTCTACTTTTATAAGGGCCGCTCTAGCCTCTTTGGTGAGGCTACGAGGGGAAACAAGAGATGGATCACCCTTAAGAGTAGCATACAAAGGCTGTAGCACAATATTAGGAATATGTAAATATCCTCTTATCCAATTAATATCTCCCAGCAGTTTCTGAAAATCATTTAGGGTTTGGAGATCTTGAGTCCTGATGGTGATTTTTTGCAGTTTTAGTTTGTCAGACCCAATTGTCGCTCCCAAATACTTAATAGAGTCCCCCGTTTGAACCTTTTCAGGTGCAATGTGCAGTCCATATTGAGCTAACAGCATCACAAGTTCTTTATAAGCCTCATTAACTGTCTGTTCTAATTTTGCGGCCAAGAACACATCATCCATATAATGAATGATCTTGGTGGAGGAATACTTATGTCTGAGAGGTGCGAGTGCCTTCCCCACATACATCTGGCACATCGTGGGACTATTAGCCATTCCCTGCGGCAACACTACACACTCAAACCTTTGATCTGGTTCCTCGTGGTTACACGAGGGAAGGGTAAAGGCAAAACGTTGTGAATCTTTAGGATGCAAAGGAATAGAAAAGAAACAGTCTTTAATGTCAATAACAATAATATGCCAGCCTTGAGGAACAGAGGAGAGCAGAGGCAGCCCTCTTTGAATGGGCCCCATAAGTTGCATTTGAGCATTAACTGCTCGTAGATCATGCAGTAGGTGCCGTTTCCCTGATTTTTTCTTAATGACAAATATGAGAGTATTCCATGGAGAAGTAGAAGGTTGGATGTGACCCAAGTCAAGTTGTTCTTTGACTAGAACATGGGCTGCTGCCAATTTAGCCGAGGGAAGAGGCCACTGAGGCACCCAAACAGGCTCCTCGGTGAGCCATGTTATGGGTAGTTGAGCCCCAGTGGCCCCTAGGAAAAACCCAGACCAAACCTGTTAAGCTTTTGATGACCTTGCACAGGATGCCTACGCCCCTGTAGGCGTTTTCCTAGTCCTAGACCTGGCCTATACCCCATATTTTGCATGATTTGTTGAGACACTGGGGAATAGTCATTACTAAGAGTGAACCACATGTCTTTCATCAGATCACGGCCCCATAAAGAAATAGGTAAATCAAGTACATAAGGCTGAAAGGTACCATTGTGTCCTTCCAGGTCCTTCCAAGATAGATGTCTACAGCTGATTTGAGGGGCGTGGGCATATCCAAGTCCTCTTAGGGATTGATCAGAAATCTGCACTGGCCATCCCTTAGACCAGTCCTTAAGGGCTATGATACTACGATCTGCTCCTGTATCCAACAATCCCACAATAGATTTACCTTCTATGCTTAATTCCAAAGTGGGGCGATTGCTCATATCCAGTGACAAATAGGCATAATTCCCTCCGGTGATACCAATCTCATTTCCCGTTTGTGACCTTGAGTCAGCAGGGAAGTAGTTATGCAAGCTAGGCAAAATTAGCAATTGAGCAATCCGATTCCCTGGGGAGATAGGCACAATGCCCCTTGGAGCTTCCACCATAACCTTACTGCCCCTACAGTATCAGGGCTTATGACTCCGGGGAAAACATGAACACCTTGTAGGATAGAGGATGCACGTCCAATTAGCAAACCTACAGTGCCAGGTGGTAAAGGCCCTTTGAACTTAGTTTCCACCAATTGGACTCCCATCTTAGGTGTTAATATGAGTCTGGAGGTGGAACAGAGGTCCAATCCGGCGGCACCTGTAGTGGCTCTCCGCGTATCGTGGGATGGCTCAGAGAAGGCCATGTCTCGGGTTCGGGTGTGACATCCTCCACTGCCCCATATATTTGTGGGCCCTGGGGTCGGGGGCCCCTTTGGCCGTTTTTTGGCCCAGCTGAAATAGGCTGTCCATGGATGTCCTTCACTGATCTACACTCTTTTGCCCAATGCTTCCCCTTTTTGCATTTTGGACACAGCCCCGGTTGACGAGGGCCATTGGAAGGGCCACCGTGAGGAGGTCCAGTAAAATTGTCTTTTTTGGGACAGTCACGTTTGAAATGGCCGGATTAACCACAATGGAAGCATGTTCCGGCACCAGGACCGCCCGCTTTTGCAATCCGAAGGACAGCAGCTGCAAGACCTGCATTAGTTAAAGGTCCTCCAATCTCTCTACACACTTTCATCCATGCTTCTATGCCCTTGTTTTTATAAGGAGTGATTGCTGCTTTACATTCCTTGGTGCATTGCTCAAAGACCAATTGCTTGATAAGGGGCATGGCTCTATCAGGATCCCCAAAAATCTTTCCAGCAGCATCCACCATCCTTGCTACAAAATCTGAAAAGTGTTCTGTAGGGCCTTGTAGAATCTTGGTCAAATTACCAGACACCTCTCCTCTATTTGGAAGTGATTTCCATGCCCGAATGCAAATGTTGTTAATTTGATCATATGCCTCAAGAGGGAATCCTGTCTGTTGATTAGCAAATCTACCTTGTCCCAAAAGCATATCCTTGTCCCAATGGGGGTGTCCCACCATGGTTTTGGGCGGCCTGCTCTACTGCGCCCTCTAGCACAAAAGCTCTCCAGTCCAAATATTTACCTGGAGAAACACAAGCCCGAACAAGGCTAGCCCAATCAGAGGGAGTCATACAGTATCTAGACAGACTCTCCACCTGAGTTAGTGTGAAGGCGACATCCACCCCATAAGTGCGCACAGACTCCGCCAAGGTCTTTACAATTTTGAAATCTAAGGGCTCATGGAATCTTCCCCTATTGTCATCCTGGAAAACTGGATAAGCAAGACCCATCTCAGCGTTAACAGCCCTCCATGTTTGGGCATGGAAAGCTCTCCCCGAAACACCCCCACCGTACGGCGGTGGATCTGGAGGATCATTTTTCTTGAGCCCCTGTTTATTTTTGTTCCCTTCTCCTATAGCTAAACTCCCTAGCTGACGAGACAGCCTCCCGAGCTCTTCCTCCTCATTCTCCTCTTCCTCTGACCCACTTTCATGTGGGGGTGTGCACAGCGTACTGAGATCTGGATACAACCATCTCCTCCCCTGTTTCACGCTTTGCACACTCCCATCCTCCTGAAATACCTCACTTCCTGCCGTCTCCGATTTTTCCTCATGTAATTGCTCTAGAACTTCCTGTCCTTTAGTAAGTGCTTCCTGACATCTGCCATCTGTGAGGCAACTACGAACCATCTTCCAAAGGGGTATCACCCAACCCTCTAATATGCCCTGCTCAGAAGCAAAGTCAAGATCTTTGCCCAACTTATCCCAGCTAGGTATAGTAAGGCTGTCCGAAAAAGCAAACCACGGTGCAGCAATATCTGTCTTCTGTAAAAATCTCTGTAAAGTACTACGTTTCACTTCTAGGCCCTTGGAATGTAACAGGCCATCTAGGGCCAGGAGAAGCGAACTTGAAGATGCGGCACCCATGACACAACAAAAAGACGCACAAAAAACAAAAGTGAAAGTACACAGTGCAGCAGCAATAAAATGTAACGCTCTCTCTTGCTTTACAGAGGAGCTGCCCCGCTTTGATCGCGGATCCCACTTACCTGGGACTAACCGGTGCACCACCCCTGACTACTGAAAGTTCTGGTTCCCGGGTTTCGACACCACTTGTCGCGACCCCTTGCCCGCAAGGAAGACGCAACTCAGGAATCTTCTTTCAGCAGTTTATTTAGGCCCTTGATATTTCTTCTCTCTCTCTCGGATGCCCCTCCTAGCCTTAATAAAGCATCTTAAGCCCCAATGTGAAGCTGCCACGTGGAACTTTCTCATAGGGTGTTGAAAAACCATGCGCCAACCCTCCCAAATAAGGAGTTGTTTGTCACAGACCACAGCGGAGCCAGAGCCATCTTGTAATGGCGACCATAATCTGCAGAAACGGCTCACCACACGTTAGCATGGCTAAGGGTCTGTTGATCTTATTTATTTTTTCGAAGAACCAACTTTTAGTTTAGTCAATTTTTTCAATAGTTTCTTTTGTTTCAATTTTGTTGATTTCCGCTCTGATTTTAATTATTTCTTGCCTTCTGCTACATTTGCTGTTGTTTTGCTCTTCCTTTTCTAGGGCTTTGAGATGAAGTGTGAGCTCATTTATTTGTTGGTTTTTCCTTTTTTTGAGGAATGACCTCCAGGTGATGAATTTCCCTCTTAAAACTGCTTTCATTGTGTCCCATAGATTCCTATATGTTGTATCTGTATTTTCATTTATCTCTAAGAATTTTTTGATTTCCTCCTTTATGTCTTCTGTAACCCATTGATCATTCAGTAACATATTGTTCATTTTTCATGTGATGTAGGATTTTTCCTTCCTTCTTTTATCATTGATTTCCAGTTTCATTCCATTATGATCAGATAAAATACATGGTATTATCTCCACCCCTTTATATTTACTGAGGGTTGCCCTATGGCATAATATATCGTCTATTTTTGAGAAGGATCCATGTGCTGCTGAGAAAAAAGTATATCCACTTGATGATGGTTGATATATTCTATATATGTCAGTTAAGTCTAGGTCATTGATTGTGATATTGAGCTCTATAGTCTCTTTATTCAACTTTTGTTTGGAGTATTTGTCCAATGGTGAGAGAGGTGTGTTGAAGTCACCCATAATTATTGTGTTGTGGTCTATTTGATTCTTGAATTTGAGGAGAATTTGTTTTATGAACGTTGCAGCACCATTATTTGGTGCATAAATATTGATAATTGTTATGTCTTGTTGGTGAATGGTTCCTTTTAACAGTATATTATGTCCTTCCTTATCCCTTTGGATTAACTTAGTCTTGAAGTTGATTTTATTCGATATGAGGATGGCCACCCCTGCTTGCTTCCAAGGACCATGTGCTTGGTATATTTTTTCCCACCCTTTCACCTTCAGACTGTGTATGTCTTTTCCAATCAGATGTGTCTCCTGGAGGCAACATATTGTTGGATTTGTTTTTTTAATCCATGTTACCAGCCTATGTGGCTTTATTGGTGAGTTTAAGCCATTAACGTTTAGAGTTACTATTGATATATGGTTTGTACTGCCAGCGATGTTTAATTATATATCTTTTTTTTTAAATTTAGTTTGTTTCTCCATGATAAGCTTTCCCCGCTGTCTTCTGCAGTTACCGAGGCTCTTCCCACTGGTGGTTTTGGTTGTTGTTTTTCATTTCTTCTTCGTGTAGTGTTTTGCTCATGATGCTTTGCAATGCTGGTTTTCTGGCTGCAAATTCTTTTAGTTTTTTTTTTTATCATGAAAGATTTTTATTTCGTTGTCGTACCTGAAGCTTAATTTTGCTGGATACAGAATTCTTGGTTGGCACCCATTGTCTTTCAGTGTTTGAAATATGTTATTCCAGGATCTTCTCACTTTCAGCGTCTGTGATGAAAAATCCGTTGTTAACCTTATTGGTTCACCCCTGAATGTAATCTGCCTCCTTTCTCTTGTAGCTTTTAATATTTTCTCTTTGTTCTGTATATTGGCTATCGTCATAACAATGTGTCTTGGCGTTGGTCTACTGTAATTTTGTGTGCTCGGTGTTCTGTATGCATCTACAATTTGTATATCCATTTCCTTTTTTATTTCTGGAATGCTTTCTGTTATTATTTCATTCAGAAGGTTACTCATTCCCTTGGTTCGATTCTCTGTACCTTCCTCTATCCCAATGACTCCTATGTTTGGTTTTTTAATGTTATCCCATATCTCTTGGATGTTTTTCTCGTGATTTTCTACCAGCCTTTCTGAGTTGGCTAGACTCTTTTCAAGATGATATATTTTGTCTTCATTATCTGACGTTCTGGCTTCTTCTTGCTCCACTCTGTTAGTAATACTCTCAATTGAGTTTCTAATTTGGTTTATCATTTCCTTCATTTCTAGAATTATCGTTTGATTTTTTTTAATAATCTCTATCTCCTGATAAAGATGCTTTACTTCTTCTTTTATCTGTTTATGTAATTCATTTTCCATGGGTTCTTTCACTGTTTGAATTTGCTGTCTCGTATCCTCTTTAAGGTTCCATTCCATCTGTCTAAGGTGTTCCTTGAGTTCTTTTTATGACCATTTTTCTGGTTACTCTAGGTCCTCCTGAATATTTAGGCTGTGCTTCATTGTTTGTACTCCCTTTCTTCCTTGCTTTTTTATGCTGCTCATATTACTTCTTGTTCTGTTTGATTGCTGAGTTACTGTTGACTCTTATAAATTTATTTGATGCTTGGGAGAAAAGATATTTGAAGAGAAGGGAAGAAGTCACTAAAGAGAATGAGGGTAGGCAAGTAGAACTCAAGAAAGGGGGAATAAGAAAATTATAAAGAGATGAAAAGACAAAAAAATAGAAAATAGGGAAAGAAAGAAATTTTTTTTTAAAGATAATAATTATAATAAAAAAATGAAAATTTAAATTTAAAAAAATAATAACAATAAAAATTTTAAAAGTTAAAAAAAATTAAAAACATAAAAAAATTAAAGAACAACAACCACAAAAAAGAAAATGAAAATGAAAGAAAAGAGAAAAAAAACAAATTAAAAAAAAATAACACCAATAATAATAATAGTAGTAATAATAAATGCAGTCATAGAGTTCGATTTACTTCTCTTCCAGTAGGTGGAGCTGTGCCCACTGGGTCAAGCTTCTCCTTTCAATAGGTGGGAACCAGTCACTGTGCAGCAGCTCTTCCTCCCAGACTGGGCGGGTCTCCAATCCTGAGTGTCTAGGGCCTTCTCTTGTGTTTCCTCGAGCCAGGCCCCGCTCACCTGTGACGCTCACCACAATACTAGCTACACGCCAGGTCTGCTGCTCCTGGGATCCCTGTTTTCATTAGCGCCTGGGCAGACTCTCCGTGTTTGCCTCCCTCTGACCCTAAGTTTGTAGAGCTTGGGGCTGAGAACCCCCAGAGAATTTGCTTACCTTCTGGTAGCCATGCCCCTGGTATCTGGTGCAAGAGACCTCAGTTGTCAGCACTGATGGGAGCGGTAGCCGGGAGTCCCGCGCCGCGGAGAGTTGGTGCAAAAGACCTCAGTTGTCAGAACTGGTGGGAGCGGTAGCTGGGAGTTGCGCGCCGCCACGACTCCTGCGCCGCTGCGACTCCCGCGCCACTCCTGATTCCCTTGGTCTGGCTATCGTGCTCACAGGAGAGCTGGGAGGGGGCCTTAAGTTTTCCCAACTGTTCTATAGCTGAAAGAGCTGCGATCAGTCAAAAACAGAGATGATGACGTCAGCTCTCCAAGATGGTGGCCGCTGGCTTCCTCTGTGGTCTGACTGATGTGGAGAACCGAATTGGATGGCTTCCTTCCCCATCTCAAGCCCAGAATTCAGCTCTGAGTACAGTATTTGCACAGCTGGTGGGAGCCTGCAGGATCCATAGCACTGTATCTTGCTTTGTTATCTCATCGTCGTTTCCTAGCGAGCACCGCAGACTCTGGCCGTGGGGCGATTTGCTGAATAAGCAGCATTACCCTCTGTGCGGACAAATCTCTCAAGTTTGAGCCCCAGTAGCTGATCCTTATGCGATGGAAATCCTTCCTCTAGGTTTTGGAGCACCCCAATTTTGCTGGAAATGCCTAACAAGCTAGCATTTAGCCATTCTACCTTGTCATTTTCCTGCTCAGTGACGCGGTACACTGGGGTGCTGCACTCCCTTCACCGCCATCTTCCTGTTCCTAATTTGTTACCTTATCAGTTTTCACCAGGTATTATTAATATGAGTTTTATCTGGTGTGGAAATAGATGATCAATTTTTTTGTTTATACAAATCCCTAAAAGCATTAGGCATTGATTAAGAGAAAAATGCATGAGGGAGTTATAAAAAATAGTTTACTATAGTCCCAGGGATGGTCTTCTCTAATTTTCTATTTTTTAACAAAGTTAAAATGGGAAGTTGATATCACAGCTATGGCAATGCCTGGCTTAGGTGCTGACCTTTCCTACCCCTGAGGACCCTCTTTGGTTTCTCAGTTTGTGACCTGCATAGGAAGCATTGTCATTGTAGTTGTAGCTGATTAAGATGGAGTCTCCCTGGAGCAGGCTGAACCCTTATTCCAACATGACTGGGGACCTTATAAGAAAAGAAATTTGGACACAGATTTAGACCAAGAGGGTGCCATGTGGGCCCTGGACCCTGCACCTCCAGCCAAGGAACTACTAGGTGCTAGGAGAGGAGCTGAGGCAGACCCTTTCCTGGAGCTTCCAGATGGAGAAGGGCCCTGCTGAGGCCTTGTCTTACACCTCTGGACTCCAGAACTTTGAGATGCTAGCCACTGCTCCAGACAACCCATACAAGGCTCCCAGGAACCTCGACACCTCTTTGGGCAATCACCACATCTTCCTGCCCAACCAATCTCTTTTGCTTGGTGACCAGAAATTCTTTCCCCCACATGTTTTCAGGGACCAACTGGAGCTGCCCTCAGAGGCCAACCTGCTACATTCCCTGCTGTAGAGAGGCACATGTGTGGTCAGGGACTTCGATCCAAACTCTGGGCACTTATTATTATAGTTTGACTTGGAGAACACAGCGTGTCCTAAGCCCCCGATTCTTCATTTGGGAAAGGGGATGCCAGCTTTTTTCTCACAGGGTTGTCGTGAGCAATGGGTGACAAAATGCTGAGAAGAACTTTAGCAGATGGCCAGGTACAGAAATGGATTCAGTGAAATGCAGCTGTTTTAAGTACGCTCCACTCTCCTTGAGGTCTGAAGAGCATCAATTTTTCTTCCTCTACTTCTCATTTATTGAATTTATTAGGACCCTGACTTACTTTTTCTTAAGTAATATTCTGAGTTGATATGGTGGCTGATGTTAATTATCAATCAAGTGTACTCCTTAATCCAATGTCAAGGGGGATCCAGGCAGTTTTTCCTTGTTGCTTGGCCATTCCTGGGTGCAGCATCCTTTCATCCTCAGGTGGTGGTCACATTGCTGGTATGGGGAGTGGAAGAATAGGGTCAAGCCTTCAAAGAGGCCTGCCACAGTCCACAAGCCAGAACATAGTATGGTGGCCAGCGCTGATGACCAAGGTCCTAATCCTGAAAAGCCCATGAGAAGTGTGTGTCCTACTAGGAGCAAGAATGGAAGGAAATGGAACTGGAGGCAGCTGCCTGTCTGCACCTCAGCTACACATGAGCACATAGATGACCATCCATAAAATGTGGTAGAAGCAATGAATGTCACTGGCTCCTAGGGGTGTGGCCTGACCACTGGCCAGGTGAGAAGGTGTCCCACCAAGTCATAATCCACCAATCACAGGGGACTTAGAAATGAGTGGGCACTGGGACCTCCCCATCCTTAATGGTTTTCCCACTCAGTGGCTGCTGCTGTAGAGTGTTCTGTAATGTTGGACAGATGGCACTCTATGGAAGCAGGTGAGATTACTCACCCTAACTGCTTATTGTGCAACCCCTCCCCACCCTGCTCCCAAACTATAAAATTACAGGAGAGGAGAAAGTTGAGGTGGGGTGGGTAGGAGTGTAGTGTTGTGATACAGAACACAGAGGGCAGTGTCCAGCATACTGGGCCTGGGCTTCCATGTGTCTCTCTCCTGTCAACCTGGGTTTCTTAAAGGACAAGAAAAGCTATTCTGTGGTTGGAAAAAATTGTATGGAAAAGGAGTATCTGTGCCCCTACAGTACATACTACTTTTATGTCTATCAATCATCAATGTAAAACCTGAGTTGGATGCTAAAATATTTTTTCCAGGTTCTAAATATATATAAATAAAATTTATTTTTTTGTATTGATCATTCAAAACATTACAGAGCTCATGATATATCTTCTTTCATACATTTGACTCAATTGGGTTTTGAACTCCCATTTTTTACCCCAAATACAAATTGCAGAATCACATCAGTTACACACTCATATTTTTACAACATGGCATATTAGTGGCTTCCCCTTTTGGTAGAAATATGTTATATTTTAAATATGTTGAGGTACTATGTAAGTTGGGGAAATACATTTCTGAGAGAGATATCATATTGGACTAAGTAACTGGATAGCTTATCTGTCAAAGACCTATGTCAAAAATAAGAAAACATGAAAAACCCACATTCACCTGTCAGGTTGAAATGTTTGATAGGCTGCAAGGTGCTATAGAAAAAATAAACTAGAAAGTATTTGGGTAATTTTCAGCTTTGGGTGAATTTTTGAATTTGGTTCAAAAATTTTAGATAGAAATATACTTCTACTGTATGAATAATTGTGTAATTATATAGTTAAATTGCTTCTAGATTTACCAGTATTAAAAGAACAACCACAGAGAGAGGTAAATCAGCAGAGATGGGGAGAGAAGCAAAAATTCTCTGCTATCCTATGAGGGTGGGTAATGATTGTGTGATTGTAATAGGGGACCAGTTACAACAGAGTCACCTATGAAAGTATTGGCCCAGGACCTTGTGAAAGAGGCCAACTGGCCAGAGCAAGAAGCCATAACTATAAGATATGGTAAGATTTCATGACCTCAGTTTGAATGCACCCTTATCAAACTGATCTGTTCACCAAGCTCCCAGGGAACAGAAGTCGTAGGGGTCTTGAGAGGTATCTAGCCTTGGAGAGGGAAGGACTTGTCTGGACCCAGGAGATTTTGCTGCAGATAAAGCAGCTTCTTCTCCTGAAGGTCCCCTAGAGAATCCAGGGCAGAATCCAGAAGAAAAAGACTCAGTTTTAGTGCCTGTCATGTGTGTGGGAGACATAGCCACCTTATTACAGTGCTAAGGAAATAAACATGCACCATCTATGTCCTTCCCTTGGAACCAGAACCCTTAGCTGGTGCTGTGGTCCAAATGTCTGTGCCCTCAGGAAACTGAACAATGCCCCAACCCACAATCATGCCCACCTGTCACTTTCCTATTATTTCAAGGGCAGAGATTCCACAGGCCTTGCTGAGCTCTCAGACCAACTCTGAGCACTGAATTGACACTCAATAAATACAGTATTGAGCCAGACTGTTTTAATAGCTGAAAATGTGGGTGGGAATCCTCTCCCTGCAAACCAGAAGAAACTAACTAGGGTTAACCTCAGAAATAGGTGATTAGAAAAAGATCAAAGCAGGAGTGGAAAGCTCTCTTTTGGCCTGGGATTGGCAGCTTAGGCAGGTAGGAAGATGGAAAGAAGGCCTCACTCATGAGCACTCCCATGACCCATAGGGACTAGGACAAGGCATCTTCTACATGAAGCAGAATAAAAGTTCTTTCTAGTAATTTGTCCCTCCATTTACAAAGGTACATTTAACTGTCACAGTGTGGCTTTTGCCAGAAGCAGAATGGACCATGTCTAATGTAGAAGAGTATTTCTAATTTACATAAAGAAGTAGGATGCTCTAAGGAAAGAGTAACTGCGCTGGGAACTACAGGGAGACAGAGATAAGCCCAAAAGCCCAAGATATTGGGTTCTAGTAGTTTAAAAAAAATTCTCAAGTGAAAGTCCCACGGTTTGATGGGCCAGTGGTATCTATGTGCTGCACTTTAGCCACTCGACACCCCACAGAAGCCAAGGAATCACCGCTCCTCTTTGACCTTTATCTTCAACATCAGCAGTACTTGAGTTTGTGGGAAGAGTTTGCTGCATCTCAGTTTCAGTTAAATTGCCATCACCATTGATCTGCTATAGATTGCTCTTCCTCATTGGCTTGAAAAAAAAGCTCCCAGATGTAGTTGGTTGTGACAGGAGCTAAGATAATGTCCTAACTACTGATGGCCTAATCACTGAAATGGAATCCAGCTGCACAAAACTGTTGACACACAGACATGCTTGCACATACAGGAGGCAGAAGAGCTGAAGGGAAGAGGTGATGTGGAATGAGCATGTGAACCTACATCCACAAAGTGAGAAGGGACTCAGTGTTGGTTTTCTCATCCCTGTAGCATTTTTGATTGAGAAGACAGGCCAGCACAGAGCAAGAGGCTCCAACCACCTGTGTCCAGCCACCTCTAACACAGGGACTGCTCACCTATCATGTACCCTCAGATGCCTGATATCATCAATAACCAAAGCCAGAGGGCAATCAGTGGATCTGTCAAGGGACACCAAGGCCCCTTCTATTATGACTCCAGGCCTCACACTCCCAGAGCACTCTGACATCAAGAACTAAGTGTTGTCCTTGGACTTCCCAGCCTGGGGGCTTGGTGAACAGATCAGTTTGATAAGGGTGCATTCAAACTGGGGTCATGAAATCTTATCACCCTCACTCTGAATGTTCATTTTGGTACAACTTTAGAAATCAAACCCTGCTGCACCCCCAGACACACACACACACACACACACACACACACACACACACACACACACAACACACTGAGCATCATTAATTTGAACTTGAGACATTTATGATATGTATCATTTATGATTTCGACTCATTGTTAGGTAATAACTTTAAATCTCGGAATAAAGAAAAATAAAATGACTTTTGGATTTGCATGCACAAGGAGAAAGTGTTAAGCCCTAAGATAAGCATTGAGAAGACATAAATACTGACAACACAGAGAGCAGATTTCCTCTCCTAAGGCCCAAGACAGCCTGGCTGTGTGTAGGCAGTAATGGACAGGACCTGTAGGGTTTCATGGTTATCCATGTCCCAAGTGATTCGCCCACTCAGAGTGGCCACCACCCAGTGTTATGTGCCCTTTGGGGTAGGTGGGGTCTGACCTCATCAGCTACAAGCCTGTGAACCTCAACGGAGCCCATTTCCCAGTTTTCCTCTATTCTGGGGCATGGTAACTATTCACGGATTAATCACAACATGACTCTCACCCATTCTCTAATTTTAGAAATCTTTGTTGAACACCAAATATATTTAGGTCTCATTTCAGGGGCTAAAAAGCCACAGGGGTCCCTGACCTCAGAAAGTTTTTAATTCACTGTAATAGTTCTGAATTTGTGCTACATTGACTTGGAGGGATGTCCTATAGTTGGGATGTAAGAACACAGACTCTGCTGCCAAGTCCAGCCTGCCCCTCATTGGCTGTGTCATCTCTGCATGTTGCTTAACCTCTCTGGGTACTATTTTCCCTATGTGTGAGATGGCTACACCTACAAAACCCCACATCTTAGGGCCATAATGGAGACCAAATTAGGGGATAAATCCACAGCTTAGCCAGCTCACATGAAGTGACTGATGAACACTGGCTGTGACACCATTCCCCAGGGGACACAGAGCCTCCATCAGTGATTGCAGGGGGGAGGGGTTGGCCTGGTCCCCTAGGCAGACACATTTGTGTCTTAGCAATCTCTTCACTAGTACAAAGCCATTAAATGACAGGGCATGCTTAGAAAATCATTGTTTTACATTTTTAGCCATTATTTCCCCAAATGACTTTTTCATTTACACTGTCAATCTCCATGTTTAAGTGGGGTTGTTTTAATGTACAACAGTCTGCTAATATAGCACAGCTCAGAGCAGTCCTGCTGTGCTCATGTCCATAATGAAAAAAAAAATATGTATGGTTTCTAATTTTTCATTATATTTTTTATGCAATTACAGAAATTTGATAACAGAATTTACAAAATAGTATTGGTAATTTGGTCCTAAAGAAGTAACAAATAGCTAATTAGAATATAATGCAATCATTTAAGAGAAGTCACTAATATGACTTTATTGACCATTTTCTGCCTAGCACAGTCTTACTAGAATTTGCATCATCATGAATTACTGTGCTTATAATTAAAGAAATCAACAAGATAAATCTAGGACATAGAATTTTACCTTTTGAAATAAATTCAACAATTCTGATGGGCTACATAAGGGAGGTTTGGAAAAAGATGAAAAATGTGCTGGTTTACTTACCAAATATCAAGATCAAAAATAAAATCCAGAGTTTATTTTCATTTTATTTATTGTGGACACTTAAGGGGTGTAGTACAATGCTTTGCTCTTTCTAATGTATAGGTTACCACAGTCAGGCAGGTGAATGCCCCTCCTCTCACACAGCACCTAAAATCAGTTTTCTGAGCATAAATTCCTGCTGTGACACAATGAAAACCTGGATTCCCTTACTCAAGGCAGAGAAGTAGTGCTTAGGTGTGCAGACCACAGCAGGGGTTCCCACAAGAAAGGCTAAGAACAGAGGAGATGGGGGGCAGAGGAGAAGACCAAGGTTTAGGCATTTTTTGGAGTAAAAGTTGTAGATTCAGTAAGAGGTTTGGAGAGAGCAGCTAAAACCCACTTGGGTCAAAAGAGTCCCTGAGATAAAGCTGGTGGTTGGGCATTCAGACATGACCACCGCAAGTGAAAGCAGAATTTGCTGGAAGTTTTTTTTTTTTTTTTTTTTTGATGATTTGTGTGATGGCAGCAGCTCTTTTGCCTGGGGTGAGACTATTCTAGAGAGAGAGAGACACACAGTTGTCAGAATCACTGAGTGACTGGCACCCTGTCTCACTGTACACAACACTCCCAGGAATACGTGGCCATGTGCAGGGTTCAGGCTGTGCACATGACCTCCTCAGTGGCTGGGGCAGGCCCATGGTTCTTAAGCTGCACCTAGACAGCAGGTTATGGCTCAACCAAAATGAGATTCAATACTTGCATTGGCTGGGTCTTGCAATCTGGAGACAGACGTGGCATTGTAGACCTTGGCACCCTTCAGAGACGTGAGAGCACAGGTGGTACCAGGGAGAGAAGTCTGACATCCTGAGTCTGTTCTCTGATCTGTCCCAAGTTTTGGAAGCCATAAGGTCCACGAACCCTGTGAGTGGCGTTTCTTTCTGTGCTCATTGGTGTTTTTGGAGAAGGTGTCCCTGGGCACAACTGCCATCAGCAGCTTGGCCTCACCTTTGCTAACTGGCCCGACTCTGTGCCCAGTGCTTTGTGTGCATTTTGGTTTTGGTCCAAAAGTGTTTCTCAAACCCGGACATGCCACTTGAGACACTATTAAAAATCATCAAGCCCAGGATTTGTCCCTACAGACTGATTCTGCAATGAGCCCCAATGGTCAGCTTTGCTGTCACACTGCTGGTTGTGGCTGTGAGCACTCAGGGTGAAGACCCCCTGACTCAGTGCTCATGTCTTTGTGGGGAAGACCCATAGTATGGACAAGAGGGTGTGACAGGCCGTGGAGGAGCCTAACCACATGGACATCTGACAAGCATGAGGACTTGAGACACACTCCCAGGTGGCCATTTTATCAGAGCATCTGCATGATTATATTGCCATGTGTGACTGGTGGTGGGTAGTCCTTCTGAGTCAGGGCCTGGGGTGCAATCCTAGTGATGAATAAACATTCTGATGACAGGGTTTACTGTGGCATGGGAGGAAAGGTGGCTTTGGTGACATTCAAAAAGGGGACAACAAGGGCAGAACATTGGTGGCCTCCAATCTCTTCTTGGCCACACTTCAGCCCTGTGTGAGGACATAGAAAATGACAAGTTCATCAGGCAGAGCTCTAATCTCTAGGGTATACAATAACTCAAAAAGTTAAATACCAAAAATAAAATAGCCCAATCAAAAAATGGGCCAAGGACCTGAACAGACACTTCTCAGAAGAAGATATACAATCAATGAACAAATACACAAAAAAATGCTCACTATCTCTAGCAATCAGATTCTTACTCACTCCAGTAAGACTGGCAGCCATTATGAAGTCAAACAACAAAAAGTGCTGTCGAGGATGTGGGGGAAAAAGATACAATCATACACTGCTGGTGGGACTGCAAATTGGTGCAGCCATTTTGGAAAGCAGTATGGGGATTCCTTGGAAAGTTGAGAATGGAACCACCATTTGACCCAGCTATTTCTCTTCTTGGATTATACCCAAAAAACCTAAAAACAGCATACTATAGAGACACAGCACATCAATGTTTATAGCAGCACAATTCACAATAGCTAGACTGTGGAGCCAACCTAGATGCCCTTTAATGAATAAAAAAATGGCATTTGTACACAATGGAATATTACTCAGCAATAAAAAAAAACAAGATTATGGCCTTCACAGGGAAATGGATGGCATTAGAACAGATTATGCTAAGTGAAGTTAGACAATACCTTCCAAAAACTGCCAAATGTCTTCTCTGATATAAGGGGGTGACTCAAAATGGGATAGGGAGGAAGAGCATGAGAAGAATATTACCTCTAGATAGGGAAGAGAGGTGGGAGGGAAAGGAAGGGAGAAGGGGAATTGCATGGAAGATGGAAGAAGACCCTCATCATTATACAAAACACATGTATGATGATGTGAGGGGAAAAAAGAAGAATCACGTCACCTTAGATTGGGCAGAAAGAAGTGATGGGAGAAGAGGGGAGGGGAAGGGGGAAATGAAGAACAGTAGAAAGAAATAGACATTATTATTGCTGTATGTATATACGTGACTGCATGACCAATGTGATTCTGCAACCTGTACACTCGGAATAATGAGAAATTATATCCCATCTGATTCAAATGTATTGTACTCTCATGTGTAACTAATTGAAACAAACAAAAAAATGATGAGTTCTCCTAACTTAAAAAGCTCCTGTTCCAGGCTTCCTCTTGCCTTTCGTGTCCAAGATGCATAGGTGCTTGGGACACTTATGTTGGATGGGTTGTTGCTATTTTACAAAATAGCACAACCATCAGCATTGTCATATTTGAGAATACTCCTTCTACCTCATTAACTGTCACTCCTGGGCCTCCCTGACCCTCAGCCCCACAACTTCTGGTCTGTCTGCATGGATTTTTGTCACTGTGGGCACTTCTGTGGCAAGCATGTGGCCTTCCATGTGTGGCTGTTTTCTTTCAGTGCAGCATTTCCAAGGGTCACTAAGTTCTTCTACATTATGGTCTGGCCATTTTTTTTGTCACCTGGATTACCCTGTGGGGCTCAGCACCACATCAGCGGGTGTGCCCAAAGGCCACCTCTGGGTGGGATGAAGAATGCTGGCTTGAACATCTGTTTTCAATTCTGTTGAGGAGCTGGTGAGAAGTGGCCCTTTCGGGTCATAGGGTAACATTATGATTAGCTTTTTGAGGAATTGACAAAATGTTTTAAAAAGTAATTGCAAAATTTGACATTCCACCAGCAGCCCTGAGGGCCCCCATTGCTCCCCACCTCCCCCACACCAAGGGTTGCCAGGTGTCAGATCCCAGGCTCCCTCAGAGGTGTGAAGTGGTTTTCATCATGGTTTCCCCCAGTAACTAACAAGCTAAACACACACTCATGATCAGCTTCACGGCTTTTTAAGAAAAAGGCCTGTTCAGATATTTTGGTTTTTGCAGCTGGGTTGTCTTTGATTGTTGATAGGCTATGGCGCTCTTTACATATTCTGGATATAAATCCTTTCTCAGATATGTGGTTTTCAGATATTTTCTTCCCAATGCAAAATCCTCATTACACTCACAGAATTTCTGGACATTAGAAAAATGTCTTTGTGATTATTCGAAACGGACCCATGGGCAATGTCTGGGAGATGTGGGAGGAGCGTCTAGGACACACAATACAGGAGCTTTGACCAGCCAAGAGGAAAGGGAAGTTGGAAGAAACTGATGGGCAGAGAGAGACAGTAAGAAATTAATCACACTTGGTTAAATAATTGGAGTCAGAGTCCTCCAAATAAGCCATAAAGTAGAAATACTGGGGCAACACGTACCTTTGAGAAGTGGAGGATGAAGAGGGCTCCTCTGATTCTGGAGGGCAATGTTTCCAGATGCTCTCTAAGTTGCTAGAAATTCAGCTTTCTGTCATTAAAGGGACCCTGCATCTTTCTTTGGCTAGATTCCGAGGAACGGCAGGGCATAGCAGAGTGACTGGAGAGGTCATTAATACTTATGTAGATTCATTCCTGGAATAAGGCATCGAATGAAAGAGTTACAAGGCCCTGTCCTCATGGTGCTTACAGTCTAGCTGGGACATCATAGTGTAAGTGCTAGAGAACTTAAATGTAGGTGTATAATGAGAATTAGGCAGCCTGAGGCTGTAGAAGGGGAGGCGCTTATAGCTTTAGGTAGATGGCATTTTCCAGTCTGACAAAGGAACTCCTGAAAAAAACATAACAGGTGAAGGAATGAGCCTGTATCTCAGGGGGAACTTCCTGTGCAAATGTCCTGATGTGGGCCTGGTTCATAGCTGGAAAGTGGGAAGGTAAGCATGCCTGGTGGGTGAGCAAGATGATGTGGGGTGGGGAGAGCTGCAAAGCTTCCTAGAGTCTGTGAGGACCATAATCTCTCTCCAAGTGGAATGGACATGCAGGCATTGGACAGTGCTCATTGAACTGGCCATTGAACAATGAGTCCAGGCATTGTGTCTGCTTTCAGCAGGTTTCTCTGGCTGTGGATGGAGAGCAGATTGCAGGGTGCAGGACTATGTGCAGAGCAGAAAGAGCCATCAAGACTCCTGTGCAATGGCTGGAAAGATAGAGAATCTGGCAGAGTAAGCTCGTTGTCATAGAGGATCCTGCATGTTTCAAGAGATCACACATGGGATGGGAAAAAGATTCACAGATGATCCCAGACTTCTACCCAAGTGACTCACAGATGGACTTGTGCTTAATTGGATAGAGAAGGTTGAGGAAACGTGTACGTGTGTGTGTGTGTGTGTGTGTGTGTGTGTGTGTGTTTGTGTGTGTGTGTGTGCATGCATGTCCACTGTTCAGCTTCTGACAGGTTCACTGGGGAGAGTCCATTCACCATTCATCCTGATCAGGGGTGGGTGGTGTGGTGTAACTTGTCCTGTGACACCCACTCAGTACTGATGTCAGTACTGATGTCATTACTGATGACTCTGTCCTGGGGAAGAAAAGCAGAAACTTCCCATGACTGGCAGGATGGTGGTAAGTACAAAAAGAATTCTTCACCTCCAGCTGCACAGGCCTGGGGACCTGAAGCTAATGACCATGCACTCAGGTGCTCTGCAGGTCAGCTATTCATGCCTCAGTCTCCTGAAATTCCTGGAACCCCATGAATCATGATCCCTCCTTCCTTCTCTTTCTTCTTTCATGCTCTGGGGTAAGGTCAAATCCCAGGTGACTCAGGGCCTCTTCCCATCCTCTGGCACCTGCCTCTGCATTGACACTGGGTCTCACTGCCATAAGTGATGAATGGTCCAGAAGTGTCACAACTTAGTGGCTTTTAGTACAGTGTGTGCTAGCAGCTGCCACCAATCCTACATGTGCTTGACAAGCCCCCCTCAGATGCCAAAGCAAGCCTTCTCCACCAGTGTGCCCTCCCCCCAACCAGGAGGCCAACCAGGAACAGCTCCCTCAGGGGTTCACACCTGGCACATTCAGGACCCTCTCTTCATGTGAGCATGGCTGGGATCCAATGAGTAGCCCCAGGTGACCACAGAGGTGGGGACAAGGGGACCCAGGGGGAGGTGGGATTGTGAGTTGGTGACATCAGGCAGGGTCTCACAGCCACTTGGGGCTCTGCTGACTAACATTGATTCCTGGGGCAGTGCTGTTGTGGGGGCTTACTGAGAAGGTGGCAAAGGGCTGATTGGCCATGCTGGATGTCTGCTCTGGTAGAAGCCTGGGGCCACTGGGGGCTGGCACAATTGCCAGGGATGGTGGCTAGGGCCAGGTGGTGCCTACACACATTACTCTGCTGACTGATGCTGGCTGGTGTGCAGGTGGTGGTGGTCCTGTGCCATCTGTCTGCACAGACACTCATGTCCACTGAGCCTGGTGATGGAGGTGCCTTGAGGAGCCTTCAGTGACCATTTGGTCTCTCATCAGTAACCTCAGATGTTCCCAGCCAGTCTATGCAGCTGGACTCAGCTGAGCATGGCTTCTTCTGATGAGAAGTGAGGCATGAGCGGCTTGAACAGCACCCACCCTGTCAGGTGTGGGTGGCTGGAAAAGAAACAGGCCAGCTACCCTGGGACACCTGGCACAGACAACTACTCCTAAACACATAGCCCCAGTACTTCATTCAAGGTCACTCATTATTAAAAATCTGAAAGTAGTAGTAGCCAACATTTACAGATTACCTCCCATGTCCAGGCACAGGGCTTGAGTTTTCAGGGTGGAACAAAGTGGTTATTAAATAATACAGCTTTAAGTATTTAACACCCTTCCCATTGGTCATATTTTTGTTGCACTGGCCAAAGGCTAGCCAATGAAATAGAAATAGAACTCTTCTGATGATATTTAAAAAGGCATTTGATTTGCTGATTCTTACACCCTCTTTTCTCTTTCTCCTTTTTCTTGCCTTGAAATAGCTATGATGGTGAGAGCTTCAGCAGCCAACTTGTACTCGTGAGCCAAAGGGTTGAAGAATCAAAAGCCTTACTGTAGACATTATTGAGTCCTGGGCCAATGTTAAAATGATCTGTTCTCAAGCTTATAAAGAATATAAATATTTGTTATTTGAGGTCCTGTGGTCATGCTTTATTATGTATAGCAAAACACACCTCAACTAATACAAAAATGTTAAATTATTTGATCCTTAAATGGAACCCTAGTCTCAAAGAAGAAAATGGATTCTGTTTTGGGGTGGATTCAATTGAAAAGTAGGAACCATTGTTCATTCCCAGGTAAGATCATTTCTATTTGAGTAATGTTATCTCTATCTTATGGGTTCCTCTCAGGGAATACACCTTTAATATTGCATGCTGTGGATTATTTAGAAAATGAGCATAAATCACCCCAAATCCTACCTCTCAGAGATAAGCATTGAATACATATTTTGGGGAATGATGTTAAAAATAAGTTTTCTTATACTAAGTTTAGTATAATTGAGGCCATAAATTGCACACGCACACACACACTGGTGAAGAGACACTTATCTCTCACAAATCTGTCACAGTGGACAACGTGCCATTCATATTCATGTCCAAATTGCCACAGATTCTAGTCCCTGGCCACTCAAGTGAGAACTCAGGCTCTTCAGAAAGTCTCTGTTTTTTTTTTTTCTGTGAAACCCCAGTGACATGTCACTAGCCCTTCCACATCCCAGTGGCATTTTCCTCCCCTGGGTACCAATTGCCTTCTGCCTGAGCAGGCTCCAGGGGCCCCGAAGCATGAGAAATCCCCAGTGACCATGCTCTCACCAGAGGTGCCAAGGCCGCCCTCAGCAGCATCCCAAATGGTACTGGGTCCCTCTGTTCCTCCCACTGCTGATGCCTCTGCAAAAATGGTTTCTCCATTCTTCCTATTGCTCCGGTTGTCACCCCCTGGCTACCTGTGGTCCAATGCTTCATCTTACCCCACATCCACCAAGTCTGGAAATCCTTTGATTCATTCTCAAATCTGTCCAGATTCTACCCATGAGGCTGATCAATGACCTCTCCAAACCTGTCACCATACTTGGGACCTGGGAACATGTCATCTCCCACAGACAAGGGACTTTGAGGATGTGGCTAAGAATCCTGGGTTACCTGGGGGCTCACAGTGAGTCTCAGAAGAGGGCAGCATCAAGACCAAAGCCAGAGAAGTGGTGAGATAATGATAACAGGGGAGATGGGGTGGCAGGGACAAGATGACAGAGAGGAATCTGAAGATGAGACCCCGCTGCTTTGCAGCTGAAAGAAGGGTCCGCCAGGCTGAGCTTAGGCAGCCTCAGAAGCAGGGAAAACTCAGGGAATGGTCCCACTCTAGAGTTTGGGGAGGGAGCACAGCCCCACAGACACTGTGTGAAGACTTCTGACCTCCAGCTCTGGGAGAAGAAATTCCTGCTCTTCAGCTGGGAGCTTGTCTGATTGGTTATGGCAGCAGCAGAAAAGGCGTCCACCTCTCACCTGGCCAGCTGCCACCCAGGTCCTGCGGGAGCCTCATGACTGCACTCCCTGGCCAACCTCTGCCGCTGAGGCCTATGTGCAGACAGAGTGGACATTTAGGACTCATGGGTTCCATCATGGGTGTCCTCTGCTCAAACCCAGCAAGCTCCCCACTCTCCTCCTGTGAAATGCAACACTGCCCTTGTCTTCAGTATGCTGCTCTAGAAGGTCACTACTGTCCCTCCACCTGCCCCTGTTCTGCCCCTACTCTGCCCCTCCACCTGCCTTTCCTCTGCCCTTTCACATACCTCTTCACCTGCCACTCTACCTGTCCCTACACCTGCTTCTCTTCTGCCCCTCCACTTGCACCTCCACCTGCCCTTCCTCTGCCCTTTCACCAGCCCCTTCACTTGTCCCCTACCTGCCCCTTCACCTGCCCCTCCACCTGCTCTCCCTCTGCCCCTTCACCTGCCCTTGCACTCCCTCTTCCTCTGCCCCTCCACCTGCCCCTCCACTGCCCCTCCACCTGTCCCTCCTCTTGCCCTTCTTCTGCCTCTCCACCTGTCCCTCCACCTGACCATCTTCAGTCCCCTACCCTCCTCCCTCTGCCCCTCCACATGCCCTTCCTCTGTCCCTTCACCTGCCTTCTCCATCAGCCATCTGCACCAGCTACGTGGTTTCCAGAGCCTTCCCAGAGCATATGAAGGCCTCTTCCACCCCATCTTGGAGCCAGTCATGCGGTCTGCATGATGGACACATTTCTCACACAGAAGCCAGCTTCTGGTGACACACCAACTTTTCTGTAAAGTTTGTCTCCATCTGCTATTTCTGTGATCTCAATGCCAATGCCCCTGGCCCGTCTCTCTCTCCATTCTCGTGGTACTTGTCAATAACATCCCTTATGATTCACTTATTCATTAGCATCCTGTCCCCCATAAGAATTTCAACCTCACAGGAGAGGGACCATGGCTTTTAACCTGCATGTTCCCACAAATGAACTGATGGAGGGCAGCCCACAGTGTTCCTGTGGCCATCAGGGCTCCAGGAAGACTGTCCATTAGTTTTATTGAAATAACCAGCTTCCTGAAAGAAATCTCTGTGATCGGTGTGCACATGACTTAGAGATTGAAGGAATACACAAAGAAAAGGTTCATATCATTCTAAATGGAAAAAAAAATGAAGGCATTTACTTTAAAAACTAGAACAAGACAGGGGTGACCCTTTTCACCATTTCTATTTAACATAGTTCTTAAAACACTGACCAGAGAAATCAGTGTGATTGGTGTGCACATGACTTAGAGCATCACCCAGGTTGGCTGTACTCTCAGCTGTTCCTGGGTGATTAGACAGTGGGTCCCCTCTCCTCTAAACAGAGACACTAGTCCAGTGGGAGGCTGGGTGGGAGCCACATGCCAGGCTTTTACTGTTCTCACCCATCTTCCCTACATCCACTGATCAGCAGCCCCCAGTAAAAAGTCGAACCCACGACATGCATGTGAGGGCAGGCGCAAGGGTTTCTCCTGGGTGCCGCTGGGTATGTGTGAAATACTAAATATAAAAAAAAGGGCTGGAGATGTGGCTCAGGGGTGGAGCACCCCTGGGTTCAATTCCCAAGACTGAAAAATAAAAATAAAAACAGATGATGGCTGTGGTTGAGAGGCCAGCAGAGTCAGAGAGCTGGTGATGTTGGGAGCAGGGAGGTCAGTGCCAGTGGACAAGGCCCTCGCAGAGAGAAGGCCAGAGACCAGCTGGGCCACAGCCAGGTGGCCCATGAGGACATCACCTTGGGGTGGAGAGGAGGGATGGTGGGGAGAAGATCCAGGTGGCAGATGCCCAGGGCAGGAGGAGCACCCACTCCAGTTGTGCCTCGTCCTGGATGGAGGGCTGCCTCTGATCACCCTAGGGTTTTCTGCCATTTTCTCAGCTTTTCCTGTGCCACTTGGTAGCAGCCACAGTGAGAAGGGCTGTGTCTACAAATTCTGGTGGCAGACCAGGTTGTCCTGTGGGTTTTCACTTGGCGACTTATTCTGAAAGAAGTAACCACGTGAAAAGCCACAATTGCAAATCCTATGTTGCTTTCTAGTCTTTGGTAGGGACAGTGGTCATTTCAAGAGACATCTTCATCATTTGAGTCTCGTCCCCAGCCTCCCAGGCCCCTGTACTGAGAACCAAACTTGACCCCTGAGCCTCGTCCACAGCCGTTTTTATATTTTATTTAGACACATGGTCTCACTGAGCTGCATAGGGCCTTGCAAAGTAGCTGAGGCTGGCCTTTACCTTGCAATTTTCATGCCTCAGGCTCCCGAGTTGCTGGGGTGACAGGTGTTTACCACTGCATCTGGCAGCCTTTTAGTTTGGACTAGTCACAGTTTCCTAGCAGGGACTAGGTCCCGTAGCATTAGTGGAGGCACAGGAGTGTTAGTAGATGATGCTCCAAGGAGGTGTTGGGGCCTCCTGAGGTTCTGGTCTCAGTCATGGGCAAGCCTGGTTGCCAGCTTGGGGGCTCTGTGGTGCACTGAGGCTGACCACCTGCCCTGCCCCAGGTCAATCCCCATGGCAGTGTCCTCTGGGGGCCTGTGCCTTGGGCCCACTCAGTCCTGGCTGACTTCCTGGGCGCCCTCGGCGGGGGGATCGTGATCATGCTGGCAGTAACCATCATCTCCAAGTCCTTTGAGATTTTTGTCCAAGAGCACAGCGAGGAGGGCAGCATGGGCACCCTGCTCTTCTGAGAGCCACGCCTAACCGAGGACCAGGGAAAATGCTGGGCGATGCCTCAAAAGGAAGTGGTGGCCAGGGGCAGTGGTGCTGTGGTTCTTGGGGATGTAGTCAGCTGGGGCTCCTCTCCTCTGGCTTTGGCAGCTGCAGCCGTGACAAGGATGGGGAGCACTGTCCCCATTGTCTGTCTGACTTTGGTTTTGGCCTCCCCTGCCCCCCTCAGTGACATGTGCAGCCACCATGGCATCCCTGGTCCCCACAAAGGTGGCTTTTGACTCTGGTTGGAAGCACAAAATCACTGTGTGTGTGGCCTAAGGGTGGTCGGGCGTCAGGTGATACCTCCTTTGGGTACATGGACAGCATCACAAGCATGTCCCCATCGTCAGTAGCACTGGTACTTTCTGAGTGCAGACTGTTCCTGTGGGGGGTGTTGGATTTCCTGGGCTCAGGGCGACACAGCGCCCTGCCCAGCTGTGGGCAGCTACTCTCCCACCAAGTGTCCAGATGGGCCTCGTGCTGGGGCAGAGCCAGGACTGCCATTCCTGCCATCTCGTGGACACCTCATGGCCAGGCAGCTTTGTCCTAATTTGGGGGAGGCCTGGGGTCACCACCTCCACCCTCACCTGGCCGAGCTTTGTACCCTCAGAGGACCACCCCGCCAGGACTGCTTGTCCAGACTCCAGTGGTGCATCCTCACTGCGCAGCTGCCCCCGCGCCCCTGGAATGGGACTTCTTCTGTCACTCCCTGTGTTTCTAGAATGTTCTGACTGCACTTAGGGACCAATGCAAGTAAGGGGCCAGCTCTCTCAGCCTCTACCACATTCAGCCTCCACCACACTCAGAGGCCGGGAGGAAAGGCTCAGGCTCAGGGCCTGAGCTCAGGGTCTTGGGCTAGGGCTACCCTGGAAGGTGCTCTGGTGTCTGAGACAAAAAGATAATGACATCTGTGGTGACAGATGACATAGACCATGGAGCTGGAGACCTTCCAGGAGGTCTCCAGGCCCTTCTCAGATGAAGCTGCAGGCTCCCTTAGGAGGGCGCTCCTATTCTGCATGGGCCCTGTAAAGGCTCAGTAGAGGTGGCACAGTGTCCCCAGAGACCTGGGATTAGAACCAGGGGGTCGTCATCCCGGCCAGGGCCCAGCACCTTCTCACATGTGGCTTTGTCTAGACCCAGTCCCCAGCAGGGCAGCCCGCCACCAGTCACCTCCCAGCCCACGGCGCCCTCCATCGTCCCTCTCCTGCATCTGTTAGAGGGCAGGGCGTTCCCAGGCCACCGCTGGGGACTCCATGGCCTCTGGCAGGTAGGCCCACTCCCCGGCTCACGGGCTGTGGTTGGAGAGCACCAGACCTCAGAGGCGCTTGCATTCCTGCTGGCCCCGTGTGGCCTGGGCTTACAGCCTGTGGGCAGTGATCACAGTGGTGGGCAGGGGCTGACCCAGCTTCCAGGGGACTGTCACTGTGGATGCCAAAATGGCATAACTGAGATAAGGTGTATGAATGATAAAAAAGGCAACTTTTTACAAACTGCAGGGTCACGGTCTCCTTTTCACTCAGGCTCACCTCCAGAGATGCGCTGGCTTACAGCCTGGCCTTCCTCCTGCTGGGAGCGTCCCCTTGTGTTCATGTCTGCATCCCAATGACTCGGGAGGCTGAGGCAAGAGGATCATGAGTTGGAGGCCAGCCTCAACAATTTACTGAGGCCCTCAGCAACTCGTGAGACCCTGTCTTTAAATATAAAAAGGTTCAGGTGGGCCTCCTTGATCCAGAAGCCCTGGGGTTCAGTCCCTGATACAGGGAAAAACCAAAACCCCAAGTCGGGAACCTCCTGCACTGTGCCTTCTCACTCTGCCCTAGGGACTTGGGGCTATGCCTGGGGCCACCGCCAACCTGCCTCAGAGCAGAGCAAATGGAGCCCAGGGTCAGACAGCATTGGGTGTGTGATGCGAGGAGGTGGACTGGGGCTCAGGTCATGCCTTCATCTACCCCCACCCCCCATCATGTCTGCAGCCAACTTCTGGTGGCTGGTGAAGAAAGTAAGGCCCAGGGCAGTAGGAGGCCAGGAGGCAGCTGGGAGGCCAAGCTCCAGGCTCTGCCTACCCCTGCCCCCTGCCTGCACACCTACTGCAGGTATAGCCTTCCTGTACGGCTCCCCCAGGGGCACCTCTCCATGCTCTGCTGTAGTCCTGATGCAGAGCCAATTGCGCAGGAGCTGGGAGCGTGGCCACACCCTGGGGTTGGGGAGTGGGCAGGGCGTGGGCAGAGCCGGGACCGCGCTGTGCCTGTGCCTGCCTTCGGGGGCGCTGCAGCCTTGTGTTCACTGGCCTCCCGTTGTTGCGGTGTTGGCATAGCCCTGGAGAACCGCGAGGAGGGGAGAGCACGTCTCCTCTTCGGGTCGCCTGAGGCCCAGACGACAAGGCGGAGGTCCCCACCACGTCCCTGCTCGCAGCTTGGCCCCTCTAGGGAGGGCGAGGCAATCCCCCGTCAGGTGGCCATCGCTGCCGCTTCGGGACCCCTGGCCTCTGTGGTCCTGGCTGGTGGTGCTGGGTTCTGGGCAACCATGAGGCCACTGGTTTGCAGGACAGGGTGCCCAGGGGACAGGTCACCTCAGGGGTCTCCCTGGTCGCCTGGAGGAAAATACTGTAGTCCAGCGGGGTTTTGGGGAGCCCCGGACCCTGGCAGCGTGTCGCCACCGCCTGAGTGTGACAAGTTTCCGCTTAGGGTGAAGAGTGCAGGCGGCCAGCAGCCAGAGCTGCCCCTTGGCTGCCGAGCTCGGGTGCCTTGGGTGTGGGATTCGCCCCTGCGAGGAGACCCCTGTAACAGTTTCGGGTGCCAAGGACTGAACTCAGGGGTGCTAGCCACTGCGCTACGTCCCAGCTCTTTTCAAATTTTTAAGACAGGGTCTCACTAAGTTTCGAGGCTGGCCTCGAATTTGCGATCCTCCAGCCTCAGCCTCCACCTTGGGTTGACAGGCGCCCTGCTGGGATCTGGGGTTCTCCAATGGCTGGGGCAATGGGGAAAGGGGTCCACAAGGGACAAGGATGGTGGCTGAGTCTTGCACAGGCAGGGGTGGGGTCAGGAAACCTACCTGGCTGTCAATGCACTCCCGCCCCCGCCCCCGCCCCTGCTTAAGTCCCTTGGGTCCTTGGATGAGCACGGCATGGGTGCCGAGCTCTAGGGGTCCCCCTGCGTGTCCCCATGCCCACAGCTACCCCGCGACCCACACAGGTCCCGGAAGGTCCCTCCCCACAGCCGCCAGTGTTTCCATGAATCACGCGATGCTGATGGCGCCAATCTGCCCTCAGGCAGCGTTACGGTGATGGCAAAGGCAGGTGATGGAGCAGGCAATTGGCAGGCGCCCATGGGCCCATCTTATTATGCTTGCCCAGCTGCTGCCGCCCATGGATTTCGCAGGGCGGGGCCGGGGGTCAATGCAGCTGGGCACAGTGACAGCGGCACCCAGCCTTGCGGCTGCCCATTAATCACTGCCTGCAGTGGTGATGAGGGCGACAGAGGCCCCACCGTTGGCCTCCTGCACCCAGCCCTCCACCCACAGTCCTCCAAGTGGGAGGTGTTAGTTTGGTGAATCGCCCTGGGGAGAGGACAGGTGCTGACCAATGGGTGAGCGGGAAGAAGGATGGCCTCTGCCCTCCGTCAAAGGCTCTGCTTCCCGAAGCCTGGGACCGAGGAAGGCCGCTGCTTCCTCCCCTTGGTGCAGCCCTGGGGCAGCAGCCCAGGGTCTTTCTCCCAGTAGGGACACTGGGTGGAGCCAGTGACTTCCCCTGGTCTGATCCTAGGCTCTGGGGCTCTCCTCAGGCCTCTGGTTCTTATCCCCCAAATGCAGATTTTTCTTCTAATCCCAGCGTCTGGGAGGGGAGGGTGGAGCTGGGCGGCAGGAGTCTCCTTATTGACAGACTGCCAGGTCCTCTTCCTGGAGGGACCTGGATTGGGGGCTTCTCTCAATCCAGGCTGCTTGGGTGGCTGATCACACATTACATCCCAGGTCCATGGGATATGGTCACACACCTCCAGTGATAGGAGACAGAGGCCCATCTTACAGATGGGGAAACTGAGGCTCAATAACAGAAAGCAGCAGGGCTGGATTGCAAATTCCTTTTATCCCAGCATTTTGGGAGGCTGAGTTGGGAGAATTGAAAGTTGGACGCCAGCCTTAGCAACTTAGAGAGGCTCTGAGCAACTCAATGACACTCTGGCTCTAAATAAAATATAAAAAGGGCTGGGGATGGAGGTCAGTGGATAAGGGACCCTGGGTTCAGTCCCTGGTGCCAAAAATAAGCCCTTCCTGTTCTGGGTTCCCACTCCCATAGGGGCCCCAGAGAGCGGGCAGGAAGCTGGGATTCATGGGACACCCAATCCCGTGTTGGGAGGCACCCAAGAGCCTGGGCCCAGCTGTGACCGCCTCAACCACATCCGGGGACCAGCCCCCTCCCCCACTTCACCTAAACATCACAACCATTTTTCAGGCTCAAGCTGAAATGGCGCAAAAAATGGGGGTGCTATCATGGCCGCTAGATGGCGTGTCAGCACAATAAGATGTGACAAATTCCCTGCTACTGCCTGGGCAGTGTCCTGCCCCTAGTGGATGGAGACACTGCCCACCTTGGGCCATGGGTCACTTGTCAAAAGTTCCTCTGGGAGATGAATGTCATCAGGCCCGACGGCCTCCCCAACTGCCCACCCAGGGCCATCTCTGCTCAGAGCCAGTGGGCCACCTCCCCGACACCTGAGGAGCAGGAATGAGAAGACCCCTCTTGTCACAACAGCATCTCTGTCCCAACCCACAGCTGTGCCCTGCTGTCACTGCGGCCTCTGGCCTGTTCCTGGGAAAGGTTGGGGCCTGGGTCAGAGGACGTGTCAGGTGAAACCTGCCCTTAGAGGTCAGATCTGAAGGCTGCAAGCTCCAAATACCCAGGACTCTATTGAGGCCAGTTCCATGCACCAAGGGAGTTGGTGCGGCCCAGGGTGCTCTGGGCTCTCACGGCCAGTTGGCTTCCATCTTTTTAGGGGTATCAGGGATTGAACCCAGGGTCACTCAACCCTGAGCCCCATCCCCAGCCCTATTTTTATATTATATTTAGAGACAGGGTCTCGCTGAGTTGATTAGGGCCTGGCTAAATTGTTGAGGCTGGCCTCCAATTGCAATCCTCCTGCCTCAGCCTCCAGAGCTGCTGGGATAACAGGCTGGCCACACTGCAATGGCTTCTTGGAACATTTTACAACCATGTGAGACCCTGGGTTTAATGCCCAGGGCCACAAGGGGGAACTTAGAATTTTAGAACAGTTTTAGATTTGCAGAGCAGTGTGACGGTGGCAGTGTATTACAGTGTGTCACCCATCATCCTTTTTAGTTGGCACCCAGTCACCACCTGTACCCACCACCTTCCATTTTACCTGATGCCCCGTTTTCTGTCCTAAAATCCCAGCCAGGGACCTTGGTGTCCCATCTCTAGAAACTTCTCTGGGCCGTGACCTTTTCTTAAATGGCCCTTGTTCTTGGTGACCTCAACAGTTTGGGGGAGGACTGGTCAGGTGCTCTGCTCATGTCTCTCAGCTGAGCTAATGGCCTGACCGGGACCCTGGGTGTGGGGAGTCCATCATACCCTTGTGTCTGCAGAGGCACTTGCTGTGGACGCGTCCAGTTGGCATTGACCACAACCTCCTGGCTGGATTGAGGGGACACTTCAGACCCACATGGTCCCTCCTCTCCTGTCCACCTGTGGAGGGCAGCATCATGGGCTCGGTGTCCTGGGCTGCACATTTACCTCATTGACTTGGAACCCGCAGGTGACCGAGCCCAGCCCTCTGTGTTGACCAAGTTCCTCTGATGACAGTGTGACTCGTGCCACTGCGCATTGGATGACAATCCATAATGACTCTCTCTGGTTGCTCAGGTTGGTCCAGCCGGGCTGTTGAGAGCCTTCTGTTGGCTCCTGGTCCCTTCAGCCTATCTCCATCACTGACTATCTCAGGGTTAGAGGGCCACTGCCTGAGTGTGAGGGGTCAGCCCCTGACAGCTGGCCATTCCAGAAGGTTCCTTTCCAATAGGCCGAGCACAGGGTCCATGAGCACAGAGGCGTCCTTCACATGGGCAGGACCTCAGATGCCAGGGTGTGAAGACATGGGACGGAGTGGACGAGGAGATTGTGGGCAGAGGTGGAGGTAAAGCTCAGGATTCACCCTGGCCCCCACTGTCCCCTGCAACAAGTGAGCTTGTCCGAGGGCCTGACCTGAGAGAAATCCCAACAGCAGACAGTGGGGGACACGGAGGCACCCTTCCTGGGGACAGTGCCCAGAACCCTCACCTTTGACCTTGAGCCCAAGCCATGTTGGAAGAAATATATATAACAAAAGTAGATAATTAAGATATGTCCAGCTGGGTATGGTGGCACACACCTGTCATCCCAGTGGCTCGGGAGGCTGAGGCAGGAGGATCTCAGGTTGGAGGCCAACCTCTGCAACTCAGCAAGACGCTGAGCAACTCAGTGAGACACTGTCTCTGAATAAAAATGTCCTTGGGTTTAATCCCAATTTTTCCTTGCTCCAAAAAAAAAGTTTAGAAGAGGGAGAGAGAGGGAGGGAGGGAGGAAGATGGAGGGGGTAGGGGTGGTGTCATCCAAATAACATCTAAGATTTTATTTAAAAACACCTCAGGGGAGGGAGGATTCCACCAAAGAAATCCCAAAAGTTATAGTTTAAAACAAAAAAAAGCTCTTCAGAGAGAACTAACCACATGGAAAAGCTCACGGGAGAGGGGAAGCCAGGCCCAGGACAGGCATGCTGCCTTCGTGGGGATGCATTCTCCATGGAGTGCTGCCTGGGTCCCTTCATGAACTTGTCCTGCTGGTCAGCTAGGATTTTGGCCAAGGATTTGGTGTTGTGAACAGTTCGCTGGTCTCCTCCATGGGCTCTTGCTCAATGCTGTCCTTCCCGTTGATCTTGGCCAGCAGGTTGGCTGGAGTCAGCAGCTGCACCAAGGACCTGCAGTGGACAGATGGGCCAAGAGTCCAGCTGGGCCCAGAAGGAGTCCCCCCAGCTCCACAGGCAGCAGGACTCTGACAGCTGGGCCCCCTCCAGGCTCTGTCTGGTTGTTGTGAAGCCAGAAAAGGACAGAGCTTCCATGACTGGGAACATCACAGCCCCATCAGGGAGGCCACGAGTGTGACATAAGTTCTGGTCCTCATATCTTCACCCTAGTCTAGAAATTCCTCAAGCTGGACACAGTGGCTTCCCAAGGGCTCTGGAGGCTGAGGCAGGAGGATGGCAAGTTGGAGGCCAGCCTTAGCAACTTAGTAAGGCCCTGAGCAACTCAGTTGAGACCCTGTCTGTGAATAGAATATAGAATAGGGCTGGGTATGGGGCTCAGGGGTCAAGAACCACTGAGTTGAATCCCTTTACTCTCATCTAAATAAAAGGAAACAGACATCACCGCCCCCAAATGCCACAAAAAGCCTTTCATGGAGCTGTGTGTGGTGCAGTGTCCAGAAGACACCCCATGTAGCCTGAAGCCTGATGCCAAGACACCCCACTTGGGATTCCCAGGGACATGTGTTTTCATATACAAATTCTCCTCTGCTGCACTCAGTAAAGAAGCCCTTTTGGGAGCCCTGAGTGACAATGCTCAGGTTAATCAACTTTCCATCAAGTGCAGTTAGAATCCTCTCCCCAGGAAACCTGAGCAGGGAGGGTCAGAGCAGGCCCAGCCTCGGCCCCAGAACCATCAGCCCCTGCAGAACGGCAGATCCACCTCAGGTCTCAGTCCTCACCTCCCAAACCAGCGGCCCCTGTCATCAAGATGGAGCTGTTCCCAAAGAACAGAGATTCGAGGCCTGTCCTCAAATCCAGAGCCATGATGCAGGGCTGTCAAAACCGAGTTCAGAGACAGATCTGCTCTTGGCCACTCGTGGAGGAGCTTAGGCTGCTGCGAAGCCTTAAGGCAACAGTGGATTCATGTTGAACTTACATTTTCAGGGAGTAAAATGATAATGGGCCTGAGAAGAACATAATATTGGAAAAGAGCCGGGCGCAGTGGCACACGCCTGTCATCCCAGCAGCCAAGGAGGCTGAGGCAGGAGGATCATAAGTTGGAGGCCAGCCTCAGCAACCTAGTAAGGGCCTAAACAACTCAGCCAGGCCCTGTCTCTAAATAAAAAATAAAAGTGCTGGGACGGGGCTCAGTGGTCGAGGACCCTCGAGTTCAATCACCGACATAAATAAATAAATAAATAAATAAATATATATATATATATATATATATATATATATATATATATATATATATATCTCCACAAAAGAGCAAGGGAGACCCACTACCTGGTGTCAAAGTCAGCACCTTTCTGGGACCTCAAAGGAAGCAGATGCTGACCTCAGCAGGGCCAGAGCTCACAGTGTGGCCACAGCTTCTAAAGGGAGTAAAGACCCAGAGCCTCACAGTGGGGGGTGCTCAGAGCTGAAAGTACATCAGAGGCAGGGCCTCAATTCGGCTCTGGGCTCAGGCTTCGCCACATGACCTCTCTGTGATCTCTGTCTTCTTTGGCTTCATCAACTGGCCCATCATGGACAGGATGTCTTGTTCCCCTGTAGGAGAGAGAACTTTCTAGGCAGGTACCAAAGCCCATCCTCCTGCCTCCTACAGATCCCTGATGTTACTCAACTTGGAAGCCTGAGGTGGACAGGCCCAGCACAGCTCCCTTGGGAAGGATGAGGGGCTCCTGAACTCAGAGGGATCCCCTAGAGTTTTCCCCTGACCTGCAAGAATCAAGCAGACTCGTGCGTGGTGACACGTGTATTTAAAAATCCTGCCAATTTGGGAGGCTGAGCCAGGAGGACCGCAAGTTGAAGGCCAGCCTCAGAAACTTAGTGAGGTCCTGAGCAACTCAGCAAAACCCTGTCTCTAAATAAATATAAAAAGAACTGCGGATGAGGCTCCATGGGTAAGCACCCCTGGGGCTTAAGCTTCAGTACAAAAAAACAAAAAACAAAAAAGAAATAAAACCTCTGGCCAGGTATAAAGAAACTCCAATCACAAGAGTCTCTGGCCTCTCCTGGGCAAAGCTCCAAGGGACAAAAAGCAAAACCAGATTCCCAGCAGAAAACCCATTTCTGGTGGGAAGATGAGGCCCCCTTCAGGATGAAGAACAAACCTGACTTTCTGTCCAGGTGGGCCCAGAGCAGCGCCAGCTGGAAGCTGGAAGACTCAGGGCTCAGGCTCAGCAGAGGCTGGAACCTCCATGAGGCTGTCTGAAGCCCTGTGAAGGCTCCTGCCAGGAAACCCCTGCCCGGGGTGGAGAGCAGTCCCCAGCAGGTTGGCAGGTGGCCAGGGGCAGACAATGCCCAGAGATCAGCTGTGACGGCATCTGGGCATTGGGACAAGGGGCCAAAGCTCATGTCGTGCTCATTGCTGAGCCTCCCAGAGGGCCTCCAGGAGGACAGCACGGTCCTGATCACTGGTTCCCAGGGACTCAGGCATGCCCTGGACCAGCAGGGCCTGCCCCTTGTGCCTGGCATGGGCCACATCTAGGTCATACAATGTCCCATCCTGGATTACCTCCATCTTCTTGTGCATGCCACCCTTGGGCAGGACATGTTCTCCTAGGCCTCTAGGGTGAACTCCGTGGCCTAGGAATCGCACCTGCCCTGCCTCTTCAAGCAGACCAAAGGACACCGGGACCACACAGAGCTCAGTGACAGAAAGGTCCCTGCTGTCCATCGAGGGCCCCCAATGGCTCCCTTTGCCTGCGCCCCATGGCCTGGTGCCACGAGGGCTCCCAGACCTGCCCGGGCATTACCTGAGACTTTCTGGAATAATATCTCCCCTTTTTTTTTTTTACTTCTGATAAAGGAGCATCCAGGGGACTCACTGGAGCCTGGAGCCTGGGCTCTTCTAGGTGGTGATTTATGGGTGACACAAGGTCTTAGGCTCAGTCATGAACCAAGGAAGTGCAGCCACCACCGTGGGATGCAGCAGTAGATAGAGGAGAAGCCACCTGGTGCAGTCTCCAGGCTCAAAATTCAGGGAGGGACACCAGGGCGATAAGGGAAGATGGAAGACACCACCCAGTGCAACGAAAAGGGACGAAGGCTGTCTGGTCCCTGTCCCCCACAGGGTTTGGGTCTTGAACACTCTGCCTGCTTAAGTCACAAGGAGAGGAAGACAGAGAAAAGTCAAGGTGACTCAGGTAAAGCGACAGCTGCTGACCTTCCCCTACCCACCCCCGCTGAGCAAATTGATGCCCTGGTCACCCAGGTCTCCCTCTGGCAGACCCTCAGGTGTGGCGCTGCCTCCAGGGATCATATCTTCACAGCCCCGCTGTTGGCCTCCATGTATATGACCTCCCTGGCCTCCACTAGCTTCTTCTGCAGACTTTCAAAAATGCTGGGATTCAGCTAAAACCAAATGAAACCAAACAAAGGGGGACTCAGACAACCATGATGGTGATGCACGTTCCAGTTCTTTCTGACCCTGAGGGAAGGCACCTTTTTGTAAGAGACCTGAGGGGCCAGGCACAGTGGTGCACACCTGTCATCCCAGGGACTTTGGAGGCTGAGGTAAGAGGATCCCCAAGTTGGATGCCAGCCTCAGCAACTTAGCAAGTGGAGACTGTCTTTCAAAACAATACACAGCAAAATGAAAAGGGCAGGCTTCTGGTCCCTGCTTAAGCACTACAGGTTCAGTTCACAGGACTAAACACAAGAGAGACAGACAGACATACAGACACCTGAGGTAGCCAGTGACCCTAGAAGTGGGTGGGTATTAGGGCATTTGGCAGGGCACAAGAGCTTGGACTGGAGCCTTAGGACACCAGGAGATCAACCTGAGGGTGACCGTGTCTGCCTGCAGGAGACAAGAGAATATCACCAATACTCTTCCTTGCCTTGCCTTTAGGGGTTTCAAAGGATTCTCACAGGAACCTGGCTGCCCTTAGAGGGGACATGTGTCCATGGCCAGACCCATGGTACTCCCCAGGATCACCACTACAGCTCCAGTCCTTGGGTTAGAGACGCCAGAGCTTCCTGCTTAGCCACCTGAGGCTGCATTTGACATGGCCAGTGATTCTGGCTCTCTGGGACTTGGTCTCCTCCTCTATGTGACAGCACCCAGAAGCACCCACAGAGGAGTTCAGCTCAGAAGGGAAAACATAAGTTGGAATCCCCCCAAACTGTCTGGGTCAGGAGGCTGAGGAAGGAGGATCACCAAGGTGGAGGCCAGTCTAGACCACATAGCAAGGCCCTGGGGCTGGGGCACAGCTCAGTGGCAGAGAGCTAGTTCACTATGGCCAGGGCCCTGAGTTTGAGCCCCAGGACCACAAGAAAAAAAATCCTAGCATTTCCTGGGACCCGGGGCTGTGCACACACATTTCAGGGTGACAGTGTTCTATGGGGCCTTGTTCTTCCCCAGGGTTCTGCACTGGGCAAGTATAGCAGCCTCTGCAGGACCCAGCTGGCAAACATGTCCTGAGGCTGATCTTCCAGGGCAGCTGCTACAGATGGCCACCCTGTGGAAACACACCTGAGTTTTGTCCCAGACAGAGTTCAGAGTCAAAGGGGAGTGGCAGGGGACACGACAGAGACTAATACCCAGTGCAGGGCTCCCTCAGCAGGAGGGGACCCCCAAAAGGCCAATCCAGAAACAAAGTTGGTATGTGCTGGCCAAAGGCCAGGGGGAGGGAAAGCAAGTGGCCATTCATGGGAATGAGGTCCCTTGAAAGGTCATGACAATATTCTAGAATTCAGATGGGAACGGTAAACTATATCATGCATCACAATCCTGTGGGCCACACACACTTCAAATAGGTGGATCATGCTCACAACTGCACCCCAAGAAAGCTGCCAGGAGCTCGCCAGTGCCCAGCCTCTCTGGCCTCCTTGGGGCACTGTGCAAACAGAAACAGGACTGGGGAGTCCCCAGGCCAAGATTTGTAAGCCTCATACAAACTCAGACACTTCACAACTCCACACAATGCACCTGAGGTCCTTCTGTCCCAATATCTCACCCATGTGGGAAAACTGCCCAGGAGGACTTGGATTTTGGGGGGCTGGGGTTACCAGGGCTTGGACTCAGGGGCCCTTGACTACCAAGCCCCATCCCCAGCCCTGATTGGCATTTTATTTAGAGTCAGGGTCTCACTGAGTTGCTTAGGGACTCGCTTTGGCTGAGGCTTGCTTTGAACTCGAGATTCTCTTGCCTCAGCCTCCCGAGCTGCTGGGATCAGAGGTGGGTACCACCTTTGTTTTGAAAGACAATTTTTCTCTTCTCTGTTAGGCTCTTTTCTTCGAGAAGCTGGACGAAGCAGATCAATGGATGGCTCAAATTTCCACGTGTTCCTGTGTCCTCTCTCCTACGTGGAAGAGGACAATTTTTCTCTTTTCACCTCAGGCACTTTTATATGGTTGATTTTCCAGATGAACTGGCCAAAGGTGTCATTCCTGAGAAGGGGCCACCTTCTCAGAACCTCATTAATCCAAGGTGAACAGGGTGTGGTGAGGGATTTAAGACAGACAGAGAGGTTTGCGGAGCCAAGTTCCTGAGATGAAGGCCCCATTAGGAAACAGAAATGTAGCCCTTGGAAGAAGTGACATTTTCATGATCTCCATAAAGCAGTGACCAAGAAACCACCTCAGAGAATCAAAGAACCTTCAAATTATAAAAGGGCGAAAGATGGAGAGATTCTATGGTGGATGGAGAGTGGTCTAGAGATGAGAAACTGTGCCCCAGAGAGCTCAGAGGACTCGCAAGGGTCACCCGGCACCAGAGTACTGGCAGTCACCCGGCCCCTCAGCCAGCACTGGACACAGAATGACTGTGGAGCCTCTTTCTGAGCCTGAGGCCTTGATCTGGAAAACAGGGGAAATGAGATTAATGACACCTGCATACACAGGCACACAGCTGCGAGGAGCCACAGGTAAAACACCTCCCCAAGCCCACAGCAGGGGACCTGGCTATGCAGCAGGGAACAGGTACAGAGCTAGTGTGAGTCAATCATAACAACAGTGAATGAGTAAAAACATTATGAAAAAGAAAGAAAAAAGAAAACAAAATTCTGTCCACTTTGACTTTTTGGGGAGGTGAGGTGGCAGTATTGGGAATTGAACCCAGGGGTGACTTATACCTTAGTCCCATCCCCAGCCCCATTTTTTAAATTTTATTTAGAGACAGTCTCTCCCCGAGCTATTCAGGGCCTTGACTAAGTTGATGAGGCTGGCCTCCACCTTGTGATCCTCCTGCCTCAGCCTCCTGAGTGGCTGGGATTACAGGCATGCTCCAGTGTGCCTGGATGGCTAATGGTCATCATGTGAGGGACGAGATGGCAGAAGCAATTTCTTGACTTAACCACACAACTCCCAGGATCAATGAGACAAGAAAGAGCTAGCTCATGAAGGGACCTATGTCCAAGCCTTCTACGAGATGTCCCTTTATACAAATGGTGTTATCCCGAGTGTCCCATATGACATCTACAGTGCAGAGGCCAAAGAAAGAGGGAAACAGAGGTCACACTACCTGCCCGGAGCCATAGTGCTGAGGACACACCTCAGGACTGACTCCCCTTGAGCTCCTTGGTGTCCTTGGCTTTCTTGAGCCCTATGATCACGTGGCTGATGGTCTTGCCGTAGCCGCCCATGGGGTTCTCGGTCTCACATCGCATCAGATTGGTCACCTCCCCATTGTAGACCTCCTTGGCCTCCTTTTTCTGCAGTCCTGTGAGGGATGGCTGATGGGGACAGGTGAGAAGCAGGTAATCCTTCTCTCCACATCCATCCCCTCCCCACCAACAACCTTCTTACCTCAAACTGCCATAGCACAAGAACTGACAAGTCACCTTACAATGCAACCCAGCAACACCATCATGGGTGGAGAGCAACACTACAGGGAGCAGTGGCCTACGCCTGTCATCCCAACTCGGGAGGCCGAGGCAAAAGGATGGTGAGCTGGAGGCTAGTCTCAGCAACTCAGTAAGGCCCTGATCAACTCAGTGAGACCCTTTCTCCAAATAAATTCAAAGCAGGGCTGGTAAGTGGCTCCGTGGTTAGGTGCCCTGGGTTCAATCCCTGGTGCTCTTCCTCAAAAATAAATAAATAAATAAATAAATAAATAGATAAATAAATAAATAAATAAATAAATATAAAGAAGAAGAAGAGATGAGGGTTGCTGCTCTCCTGATTATTTTGTATGGTGGGATCAATGTTACCTTTCAATAAACCCATTTAAAAAAATAATAATTTTCTATTTAGTATTTCTAAAGGAGTAAATTTTTTGTGATTATTTTTCTATTCATTATATGTATCTAAAATATATACATCAGAAACACTATGATTTACTCTAAATACATCATACTTTTATTATTATTTTAATTCATAAAAATATTTTTAAAATTATTAGTTGTTGATGGATCTTTATTTTATTCATTTATATGCAATGTTGAGAATTGAACCCAGTGCCTCACACATGCTAGGCAAGTGCTCTATCACTGTGCCACAACCATCGACCCTGTAAAAATAACTGTAATGGTTAAAAATATGCATCAACTTTCAATATTCTCCTTGAAAGTAAAATATATTTTCCTGGTAATATAGAGCTTATTTGGTCAATTTTTATATCATGTTTTGTAGTTTTTTATATTGTAATTTTCACTTCCAATATGATAATGAAATCATTGGTTAAATATTGTATTATGTCTTTTTTTTCTTTTATATTAGAACATTGATTTTAGAAAATAGGATTCAAATTGAATAGTACACAATGACCACAAATTTGTAGGATCAAAATTATGGCAACTCTATCAGGATTACAAGCTGCTTTTAAAAAGCCAAACACAATTGGAATAGAATTTTTCTTAACCCTTAACTGTAATTCTTTTGAGTGTCTTGGTAAAAGAAAGAAACTCATTCATTACTGAAGTGAAGCAGGACTTAGAGGTTGGAGTGTTTGTCCTTACTGGTGACAAGGCAGCTTCGCACTCTCCCTCCATTCATGGTAAGGCATCAGGTTTCCTTGGAGATGGAGCCAGGGTTACACTGCTCTGTGTGCTGACACCATCTGAGTTCACTTTGAAATGAAGAAACACAGAAACAACAGCCATATGAGGTGGAGCCTCTTAGAGTTCTTGGTAGTTTTCTCTGTCATATACTAATGTATTTATTATGATTAATTTGAAATTTTTGAAGAACCATAATAGAAAATGTATTGACTATTGTTCCAGAGCTGTAATAGTGTTTGAAAGCTACCTACCCCTTGAATCCCCTTACTGAAAGACAAAAGTTTTTTTTTTTTTAATTTTAAATTAATTCTTGATTCTTCTTTCCTTTTACCCAATCTCTATAATTATGATATTCTTTATTATTAATAGAGAATTAAATTAACCTGGGGTTGTGGCTCAGAGATAAAGTGCTCATCTAGCATGCATGAGGCATTGGATTCAATCCTTAACACAACATAAAGTAAAATAAAGACATTGTGACCACCTGTAACTAAAAAATAAAAATATTTTTAAAAGAATTAAATCTAATTAATTACAATTAAATCTAAATCTAATTATTTAAGCATATTACATAAAAGTTTTTTAAAAATCATTTTGTATTATATAACAAGAGATGGGAAAAGGTATAGTATGGTTACAGCCAATTTGTTATCCAAGAAAGACAAGTTTCTTCTTCATTCATTTTTCTGCTCAAATTCCTTTCAGAAAAAAGTAACCTTCAATACCTAATTTCTGTTTGTAATCCAAACTCATGAATACTTATGAAAGACTGAAATATTTGTAAATGCATAAAATAACTATTCAGAGATACAACCTCTACTCAGTGTTCTTCAAATAATTTTCAGAATATCTAGTCACATTTTTTAAGCCTCATCTTTTACTAAGTACTTATCTTCACCAAAAGGGCATAGCATGATGCTTTCTAAGAAATGAAGAGGAAGAGGAGGGGGAAGAGAGGCAGGAGTGTGGACTTCAAAAATTTTGGAACTAGATTGATAGAGAACATTGAAAAAGAGAAGAAATTATTGTTGAAATTTTGGATACCAATGTAAGTAGAGTTTGCTAATAAGTACTATATGAATACAAGTTTTTAAGTGAAAATGTAAAGAGGAACAGAAAGACATACAAATATTGAAAATCAGTTAGGAAGTTAACCAAATTACAGATACAAATACTTTTATAATACATTTTTTATTTAAATTTTTGCTGGGTCTTTTCATGACCTCTGTTAATATTTGAGAATCATGGTTGGAAATGCCAGCTTTTAGCTTAAGCATCCTAAATAAATAAATGATGTACAGTTTTATTCATTCTGTTATCAATTAAAGAAAACAATGGTTTTGAGAAAACAGCCACCTTTTCTTGTGTTTTAGTGCACGGTTGTCCCTTTGTATTCATTGAAGGGTGGCTCCAAGCTCATCCCCCCCATACAATAAAAAATCTGCTGAATTTCAAATTCCTTATATACAATAGTGTTATATGTTTATATGACTTATTGCACATCCTCCTGTATACTTTCAGTCATTTTTACATTACTCATAACAGCCTGATACATTTTATTGGGATGTTATATTTTATAGGAATGTTCAATATTGTTTAGGAACTAATGTCTAGAATAAAGGTATGTACATGTATATTAATGATTGCATTTATTTACAGATATCTTCAAACTCATCATTGACTGAATCTACTTGTATATAACCTGAAGGTATTCAGGACTGATTATAATTCAAACAACATATAGGATTATAATTATGATATTAAATGTTATAACTTTCTCCATAAATACAGTATTTTAATAATCCCAAGTTACTATATCACATTTTGTTATCCTAAATCATATAATATTTTATTTATCTGATCAGATTACTATAGAGAATGTTATTAGTACATGGCCAACACTGCTAGATGATTTGGATATGATGCCACATATTAAAGTTGATGCTAACATCTAACACTCACAGTTAAAGACTAAACAGTCTCTTAAAAAATTTTATTAATTGTTAATGATACAAATGTACAAACAACTGTCAAGTTATACTTTTAATAAGAATCTTAATGAAGAATGCTCAGTGTCAGATACAGCATAGAATTAATTAAGTCAGAAAGATTAAAAAAACTTACTAGAAAAAATGCAAAGAAATTAAGACTTCATAGATGAGGAAGAACTTTTGGAAAAGAGGGGCAGGAAGGACATTACATTAATAGGAAAAAGCAACTTTAAAGGCCTAGGGAGAAGATGAATAAGGATAGATGCCAGGGATTGAAGTCAGCATATCTGCAATCAAGAGCTAGAGAAAATGTATAGAGTTGAGGAGGCTGGATAATGCAGTAGGCAGGAGCCCAGTGAGGACACCATGCTAGAGTCCTCAAAGCAGGGCAATTATAGGATGAGACTGAGATGAGGAAAAATAGAATCACATAAATATTTCCACTTAAACAGATAGAACAAACCAGAGAAGAGGAAAGTTCCCCAACTCAACAGCAGGAAGCTGTTGCAAAGCTTAGAGAGAGGTGCTGATGGTTCTGGAAGAGATAAAGAAAATACTGGCCTCTGGGGTGCTTCAGGAAGTGAATTTTTTTTAAACTTGTCATTATTTGGATATACTATGTGAGAGCTTTCAATCGATTGTTTGGGTTGTGGAATTCAGTGACAGAGGGATTTGGAAATAATCATAATAATTTTGGTAAATAGAAATAATCCTCCAAATGTGATTCTCTTTCTCTCTCTCTCTTTGTCCTGCACCTGTCGCTCTCATTTGTAATCGAGAATTAGATCAAAATGATGCCACAGTCACTATGGAAATTCACACTAACCCTACATAAATTTATATATATATATATATATATATATATATATATATATATATATATATATATTCTGTTTAATATACATGTCCCATTTTTGTTTTGTTTTTCACTTTAACACTTGTGAAATTGGGACACGTCTAACATCAGATAATCAACATTATTATCCTAATATTTTTTTTTCTGTTGTATTCATTGTTTTCTTTATTCCCTCCTTTTTTTTCCTGAAAAACTGACATGAAAGGATAAAATATTTTTAAAAATGAGTTAATTGTGAACCAAGAAAATATGTTACTTATCAAATCATTCAAATAAGAACTGAGAGCAATAGAAATTTCCAAATATATTTTTAGATGACATTTTGAAAAATAAATTTAAAATTAACATCTATAGTATTACAAAATACATGTTATTGTATGCTATGTAAATATTTGGAAAATTTAGAAAACTACCCATATGTTCATTACTGTACACGGTGTTTAGGAATATGTTTTAAAATATTTTAATCTCAAGAAAGTGGTTCTACATTTTTTCTACTATTCAGATAATGTCCAACTTCTTTAAATTTTTCTGATAAGTAATATTTCCCCAGAGGTTAGACTCAATATTTCTCTACTAACATAATTTTAATGCAGACGAGGTCCTGTAGCCAGACTGTTTTGTTTTACTTTGCTTTTATTTCTTTGCTCAGAATGCCTTTGGTCTTGTAGAGTTGTTTTCTTTGATATTATATATTGACTAATGATTATAGAGAAGTTCTATGTGTCCAGCATCAACCTAAGTGTCTTCCATGAATTAGGTCATTTAAAATACAGCATCCCTATTTTTCTTACTCCTGCCTTATTAAACAAAGGCAGAGGAAGGTCAAGGAATGATTTCATTTTTGTGTATATAATAATACCAGAGTCAAGTAAGAGAAAAGAAAAAAAATATTCTTTGGCTATAGCTTATTTCTTGACATATGCAGGAATTCTGAAGTTCACTGTTGTTTTCTCTAAATTTAGTAATTTGTGCGATATTCTTGATCAGATTTTCTTCCACAACAAATCATGTCCCATTAAACTGCATCTTAGCTTTCCAACTTTCGATCAGTATCAGTAGCCAGCCCAATAAACAATGCTTCCTTTGCATTCTCCACAATATAGCTCTTCCAAAGTGAATTCAAACTTATTTAATGAAATCTCATCCTCACTCATTTAAAAACAGAGAAGAAAGTAAAAGTAAATGAAACAATGTTTTAGACTTACAACTGCTCTCTGTTATCCAGTTTTGCCCCATGGCTTCAGTTAATATTCTTTGTATTTGCATTCTTAAGTTTCCAATGTTTCATTAGCTTTGGAAATTGTTTAAATCTGCTTTCTTTATTCTGTATTTAACATTTATGCTAGAATTGCTTCCAATTTTTATGAACATGTTGTATTCTATTTTTCTTGGCCTGTCTGTAACATTTACATTTGCAGGTCACATTTTTTTTCCAAGACAGAAATTATCCTCTGACATTTGTTCCCATAATGTTCACTGCTGTAATCCAAAGTGCCATCACTACTTTCTGCAATGACTTTGTAACTGGTCTCCTTTCCATTACATGAGATCGTTGTTTTATAATTTTTTCCTAAAATTTCCGGATAAAGTTTTGTTATACCCAACATCTCACAATGCCTCCTATCTCTTCAAAAGTCACTTGGATACAGGTACTGTTCTTGGTTTAAAACTAAGCAAGTGTTCTGAGTTCCCCCTGCCTCTGGAAGGTGATTATGTCAACAAATCCTTTCCTTAAAAGGTCTTCTAGCAACCTGCTGCTGTCATTTATACACTGAGAGAGAATTTCTAACTTTTCTCTCAAGAATACATAGTAGATTTAGTGATTCACTTCTAAGAAACAGTATAGTGAAAGAAGAGTGGATGGTTTATAAAACTGTGTTATAAAAGGTGAAACATACCAATAGTCCATTTCTAAGTGCCCTCTTTCCATAGCCCACAATTTACACTAGAATTCCATTCTTTTAGTTAACATCAAGTATAACTAATGCTGAATTAATATGAAAATAGATTAATGGTCTGTAAGTATAGTTAATGCAATTAACACATGCAATCTATTAAAATATGATTACCAAAATAATGTAATTTATTTGTTATATTTCTAAGAAAAGTCAGCCTTGAAAACTTAATTTAAAGTTTAATTTAATTCTTGCATTTCTCTGTCTTTCTGTGTGTGTGTTCGTGTGTGTGTTTGTGTGTGTGTGTGTGTGTAAGTGTGTGTGTTTTCTCAGTTTCACAGGACTGAGAATTAAACCCAAGTCTCACACATGCTAGAGAAGCATTCTACCAATGAGGTAAATATCCATCCCTCTTAAAATCTTGAGACAGGGTCTGGGCTTGAACTTGAACTTGCAACCCACCTTCCTCAGCCTCCTGATAACTGGAATTATAGGAATGTGCCCCATGTACTGATTATGTCTAAGTTTTAAAAATTTGCTTTAATTGGTTAAATGTGTCTAATTATTAAATCATTTTTTACTTTTAATAATTAATGTGTGAAACTATATAAAAATAACCTCATTAATATTGATTCATATGAACAAGCACACTGAAAAGTCCCTGTAGTGAAAGTTGCACCTTCTGTTTCTCTTGGTGAGTGGGTTTGTGGACTTATGAAACTAAGTTAAACATGGGGCAAGAGATCCCCTGACTGATATGTTTATATGTCTGTATGGTTTATGAATAGCATTCTGTGTGGTGCCTTGAAAATGGAGAAGTTAGCATGGCTCTTTACAGCAGAAGTTGAAAAATACTCAATGCCATGAGTTTTTTACAGGGTCAAATGTGACTGAATGTGTTACAAGGTGGCAGGGCTTCCAGAGGGCTATGGTTCTAGTAGATAGCCAAGGTCATAAACACATTGATTCAGTATATATACTCAAGGTCATAAACTCAATGCTTGAGATTATGTACTTACTTCAGTAAAATATTGGCAATGTGACTTCTTTGTCTGACCTGAAGTTAAAAATAAAAAGTTCTATGGAATATGTTAGGGGATTGAGGGCTGAATAATTTAGGGGATTGAGAAGCTAGAGGCTGGCTAGAGACAACTGCTGCCTTCAAATAAAGCCACCCTACTATCACACTTGCTTCTAACATCTTCTTTTAACTCCTGGAGCCCTAAACCTTGTTTACTGGATCTCAGCCAATGTACAGCAGCCAAAGACGTGAAAACCAATTGTAATTTGAGGCTAATGCAAATCCTCTGATTTAAAGCAAGTTCCAACGAGTATTGTTTGTATTTTTGTTATTGTTGTTGTTGTTATACTCCCAGATGATAATCTTATAGTGGAGATTTGTGTATTATTTGTTTATAGATCACAAACATTGCCATATTTACTTCTCCCCCTCATTTTCTTATGAGGAATTTCATATTTTCAATTTGAAAAACTCTTTTTTTTTTTGACCAGTGATTTAACTCAGGGGCACTTGAACTCTGAGTCATATCTGAAGACTAATTTTTTATTTTATTTTGAGACAGATTCTCAATGAATTTCTTGGCACCTAACTCTTGCTGAGACTGGCTTTGAATTCACAATTCCATTGCCTCAGCCTCCACAGCCACTGGGATTGCAAGCATGTGCCACTGCACCCAGCTTCAATTTACAAGAATGTTGTAATACAGATACAGTTTTTTGGTTGCAGTATCCATATCATGTTGCATTATTAACTTGCCTGTAATAAAACATATCCATTTTAAAATTTCTTCTCTGATGAGAAATCAAAATATATTTCTGTTTCTTAATGTCTTCAATTCAGTTCTCAGCCTTTTTCCTAGTTTACTTCAAGTTCACACTAGAAGTTATGTAAGTCTTTGCTCAAACGTATTATTCCCATGGGGAGTGGATAAAAGAGTATGAGATGAACAGAAATTCTTCTTTTATCTTATTTATTTGTTTTTCTTAAATCATATTGAGTATTTAATTCAGGAGTGTTAACTATTGAGCTATATCACCAGCTTTTGTATGTTTCTGTGAGTCTCTGTGTGTGTGTGTGTGTGTGTGTGTGTGTGTGTGTGTGTGTGTTTGACTGTATGCTTTTTCTGGGTATTGAACCCAGGGCCCTGTGCACATGAGGCAAGCACTATACTAATGTAGCTCTATTCCCACCCCTTTTTCTCTTTTCTCTTTTTTTTCACAAGTTTTTAAATTTCTTTCTTTAAAAAAAAAATTAAACAAGATCTTGCTGAGGTTCCTGGAGTCTTTGTAAGCTGATAAAACCAAAGAGAAATGCTACCAGAACTGTAGCTTTTTATTTTTTTTCTTTTTGAACCCTGCCCTAACATCAGTAGGGGCCGCTCTTTCTTCTTGAGTGAGACCTGGCCAGTAATAAAGACTTCCTAATGGAATACTGCTGATCCTGTGTAGACTATTTTATTATTGAGGGATTTACTCAGCTGGCTGGATATAACAGAACAAAATGGATGTCATCATAGCCTGATGGTAAAATATCTTCAGGTATATTTAAATATATCTGATTTCTATGCAAGTGGAGGCCACCAAAGGTGTCAAAGACTGAGAATAAGGTAGAGGTTCAGGGTGCTGCAAAGAAGAATGTAAGGACTCCACACCTCATCTCCATACATCCAAGGAAAATGGATCACAGGAAGCAAGAAGTATAAAGGCCTCCCATGTTTAATTAGGGAAAAGAGAAGCTGGATGCATTTTAGTGAATTAGTAAGAGTCGTGTTAGATTTATATATTGTCAAGTCTATAGAGTTTTTTGAAAAATGAGAAAATCTAGGATCAGCTTTTTTGCATTCACAATAAATGCCATTTTTTTTCTTGAAGAGAGAGACCATTGAGTCTCTCTCTCTCTCTCTCTCTCTCTCTCTCTCTCTCTCTCTCTCTCCACAAATCTTTCTATATATAATTTCTTTTTGTCTTATGTAATAATAGCCAACATTTATTGACTTTTTACTATATGGCAAAGACCTGGCCAGTTGTTTTTTTGCACCATTTTATTTAATAATCGAAACAACTCCATGGGAAGTTACTATTATTACCAATGGTTTAGAGATGAAGAAAGAGTTTCAGAGAGTTGAAGTAACTTTCCCAAAGTTACATAATAATGGAGAATAACAGAACTGGATTTGGACCCCAGAAGACTAATCTCAAAGGTCTCTTTTTAACATTTTTTTGCCTCTCTTCTGTGTTTAAAATGTTATATACCATTATAACTTACTGAGCAACTTATCAAAGTGGATCTCTAATGAGAATGTTTTAAAAAAATCTAACATTACACATGCTAAATTCTACTATTGTAAGCAGTATCTCATCCAAGCAGGATATATTTACTACAAACTTATTAAACATCTATAATTTTATACTATTTTCACCTTTTAATGAGCCTAAACTAAAAGGCTGACCCTTTTCTTGAACCATGAAATGTCTTTTATTCTTGAGGTAAACATGAAATAAAATATCTGTACAAATTCTCCTTCATTGCAAGCACTTTGAATTCTTTCATTAGATCTCTCAGTGAAATCATAATCCTATGTTTTATACAAAGAGCTTTCTGGGGACCACCACACACTTTAACATCAGAATTTCACTGCTATTTTTGGTAAAGACTGGATGTTTTCATGGGTATTTAAGAAAAGATAACTTAATTTGGAGAGGGTGGTGTAGAGTTAGAAAAGAAATTTGTAGAAAGGAGAAGCATAAACACCGGAAGAATGCAAAAAATGAATCTTCTTTGAAGCTTTTTTTTCTTTTTTCTTTTTTTAAAGACTGGACTATTCTGAAAAAAAAAATTGAAAGTTATTTTGTTAATTATAAGACTGTGTTTTCCTTCCAACCTAAAATGTTAAATTTATGAGCTATCAAAATGTTACCCAAAAATATTATCCCCAAACTCCCCAAATGTTCATCAGCTGAATGGATAAATTAGGTATATTCAACCACACAAATAAAAAAGAATTGTTGCTATTTTTATCAAATTGGACATATTAAATGGCATTATATTGAGTTAAAGAAGACAACAAAAATGACATCTTATGTTTGATTGAATTTAAATTCAGCCCAACAACAGATTAACCTATGACATTAGCAGTAAGAATGGTAGTTAACCTTGGCACAAGGACTATGACAATACAGTGAGGTTTTTGTTCCTTGACTTGGATGCTAATTACCCAAATGTAATCACTTTGTGCTGAATGCTTCTGATTTGTGGATTTTCCTGGCTATGTGTAAAACTTCAAGAACAAATTTGAAGAAATAATATATGGGGTCCCCACCCTCACAAAGAAGAAGGAGGAGGAGGAGGAGGAGGAGAAGGAGGAGAAGGAGGAAGAGGACATCTACTGAAATGATATACCTCAAGTGCTGCTACCTGTGGGGAGAAAATTCATTATGTATCATTTAATGTGACCAGAAAGAGAACCACATAGAAAGCTAACCGTGCAACTTCAACTCATTTCTTAAAATCTTCTTCCAGAATTCATTCTTACAATGAATTCTTCTCTCACATAAAACTATGGCTAGCAATTAATATAAGGTGTTGTTTTATATAAAATAATAAAAACAGGAAAACATCTAAAAATATCTGGAATACTAAGGGTCTAAAAATCACCCCAACTATCACCACATTAATGCAAGGACATCAGTAATGACCCAATCTCTACTAAGTTTCCTGCTGTAGAGATTGAACTCTACTGGTAAGGCCACAGGTGGGGAAAGCCATTCAAGATAATGCTATAAAACTCAAAGGAGTGTCCAAAAAATCACTGCCTTCTCCTTAGATCTATAGTGGGTTCATCTGCGAAATTTTTCAGAAGATTTTTATCTTGATAAGGTAATATGACCAAGGGTCAGATCAATTAATTCTTTGCCATTCTCAGTATTCTGTAGTCCCTCTTTGATCAATATGGTATAATCCGTGATAGCTTAATATGATTCATATAAAAAGTAAAAGTATACAAACTTGCATCAGAAATAATTTTATACTGAATTACATAAGATAATGAGAAATACAGCTTACTCATTTTTACTCAAAACTTTATAATAACTTCAGCTATTACTGCTGTATAGTCCCTTTGGTCCCACAACATAGAAGGGAAGCATTGGCAGCTATCCCAAATGTTGGGGGACTAATTAACTATTTGTATTTATTTCATCATTAGCTCTTAGACAAAACATGTTCCTAATCTTTGAAACAGAAATGGGCTTTTGGTGGAGGTAGGGGACAGAAATCAGCACCCAGTCTCTGTACTTTATTTAATATCAAACTAGTGATTCAATACAACACTGAGGCAGACTAGGTTTCCAAGGCAAATAGCAACAAGAAGATATATTCCATGCTTATAGGCAGCTCAATTCCAATCATTTAGTCCTTTTTCCTCAACTAAAGAAGATCTCAATCTTTAATTCCCACATCTAAATTAACCGAGGCATGGTTCCCAGGGAGGCACTGGGTTCATTTTCTTCCCTCTAGAAAGTTCTGAGTGCCAGCAGTCAGACCCTCCACAGCTGTGGATTTCTTCCTGCCAGCACCCCCTGCCCACTTCTTCCTTGAGTCTCTCTTAATGGTAAGTCTTCTCTGGATTATGTGACTTTTTGCACCACTGAAACTTGGGGAGCGAGACAGAACACTTAGCCTCTCTTTTAAAGATAATTTTTAGTTGTGGATGAACAGAATACATTTACTTATTTATATAATGTGATGCTGAGGATGGAAACCAGGACCTCACACATGCTAGGTAAGTGCTCTACCACTGAGCCAGGATCACAGCCCCACTTAGAACAAGCAGGCTGGGGTGAGTAGTCATGATATTGTTATTTATTTCTTTATTCGCCTTGAAAATCACAGAGTTTTTAGCTACTATTAAGAATGAATACCTGGGCAGTGGCTTTGCAGGTTTTGTAGGAAGGCAGGTGAGTGCCCAATGCCTGGGATCCATGTGACTTACCTGGAAACAGGGCAAGCACCACAGTTGATCTTTCTTTGAGCAAGGCTGCCATCATGAGGCTACTGCAGATATTTCTGACCAGTCAACTACTGAGCCAGAGTGCCCCGCTGGGTTTTACACATTTCTGAGCTGACTTGACTATTTTGAAATGATTGCTGTTTTCTGCCTCAAGCCTGAAAGTCATCTCAAGATATTGATTAATTTCAGAAGGAGGAAAATAAGGTTCTAACGGTGCCAGCCAGGTCCAAGTCTTCTCCAGGGCACCTGCCAGGCCTGCTGTGAGCCTCCATCAAAATGGTCAGGAATTCATTGACAAACTTCAAAAGAGCTGAAATGTCATCATTGTTTGTATAATTTTGTATTGATTAACATTATCATAAATGACACAAACATGACAAAGGTGGAAGATAAAAAGCAAACCTCTCATTGGCAATCTTTTCTTTATTCAGTATTCAGCAGTAGAGTCAAGCAGTGGTTTACCTAGCATGACTTATTTTGGGGGCAGAAAATGGCTTAAGTAAGGATCTGGGTTACATAAGCTTCTTTCACCATATCAATTTTCTTTCAGAAGCTTACAAAATTCTTATCATGGGCACTCTTAGCATCCATGTCTCCAAATAAAACATGTCAAATCTTTCTTTTCTGAAATCTAGATTCTATTTTTTGATGTTTCATAGTCCTGACAGTAATTATATTTCCCACCTTGGTCTCCCTTTTCCTCTATGTGCTTTCTATTAAAAATGAAATGAAATAAACAAAGAAAAAAGAAAAAAAATTTCTGCATGTCTGTATAGTTCATATTTCTTTTTGTTTTGAAAACATAGGACTTAGTGGTATTTTACATCTCTATAGATCAGCCTGTTCTATAACTAATAAACCTTTATTAAACTTCCAACATATTCAATGTCAACCTATATTTTGTATGTAAAGGGGTGTTGAGATAAATTCTAGCTGTTGTTTGTCCTTGATATAAACTGTGAAGTGTATGGAAAATAAGTCCAAGCACATTACTCTAAATCTTTTGTCATTTAAAATTATAGACCTTAGCCAGAGCAAAGGAACATACACCAAACTACTTGCACCAGCCTGGTTTCAGACCCCCCCAACCTAATGGAGCAGGTGACCTCAAAACAATAAGCCCAGGAAATACCCTATTGACATTCCTCTTTTATGCTAATGACTCAGCTGGGATCAGTGCAGAGAAGTAGCCAAATATCAAAGGTGCCAGTTTAGCTCAAGAAATTATCAGCATATTTTCTCAACTACTATTGCTGGAAGTATTGTATTGTGGGTGTAATTGTGTAGAATAAAGTAAATCACCAATACCCTGAATGAGATTTTAGACCTTCCAGAGTCCTGCCCAACTATGTTGACCACAGTAATAACTCCACAACTACCAATTGCTCCTAAAAGAAATTTGTTCATGCACTCTTTCATCTTCAACAAATTTTGTTTGAATTACTATGTTCTGAAATTTAAAGTTTTACATGCAAAATTGACTGGGAATGTGCAAATATATGTAGACTGCAAACAAATAAATTTGCATTCTTTTTTCTAGGACTTTTATTGAAAGACCCACCGATTCCCTGTCCAAGAAAAACGCACGAGGCACTGGCTGCAAATGCAAGAGGTTTATTCAGACACAGACGCCTGTGGGTGCTCAGTAAAACCTCAGCCGGAGCTTTGGTGAACTGGCACACCGGGCTTTGGGGTACAGGTCTTTTATAGGATAATGGGGCAGGTTTCGCGTGCGCGGGAAGTGACAGGTTTCTTATTGGTTATTTTGAACCCAACATATAGATTACCTAAAGGGCAAAGTTGTTTTTCACTTTATGTTCCTGGATAAACCTCATGACAGTTACATATTAACACTCTGGTTTTTCTGCTCCTGCTTATCATTATCAGTTCCTGTTTGTTCAGGCATGCCTTGGGATCTGCTTTTCTGTTCTTCCTCAACCATCCTGTCCTTTTACAATAGACTACCCTTAACTGATTAACAGATAGACATCTCTGGTGTCTGCTTGGGTTTGCAACACTACCTGATGGTTTCACAATGGGGCCTGGGGTTTCTGGGCTGGGGTCTTTCATTCCCCCCTTTTTCTATTTCATGGATAGAATCTTATATCCATTGTTCTGCCTGTTCAGGTTCTTGAGCCAGATCGGTCTGTGACCCTGTTTGCTGCTGGAGCAACTGATACTGCTGAGTAAGAACCATGGTCTGAATAATGGACAGTCTTTCTTTTATAAATCGTATTAATCTGTTGAGAATGCAAGGCCCAAACGTTAAGATTATCAGTAAAATAATCAAGGGTCCAGCTACCGCGGATAACAAAGTTGTTAACCAAGGGGACTTACTGAACCAGTGTTCAAACCATCCCTGTTGATTTTCAAATTCTTTTTGTCTATTCGCTAATCTTTCAGTGACTTTTTCCATGGTCTCTCTAACAACCCCCGTATGGTCAGCGTAGAAACAACATTGTTCTTTTAGGGCTACACAGAGGCCACCTTCTCTAAGGAACAGTAAATCTAATCCTCTCCTATTTTGTAACACAACTTCCGAGAGGGAAGAGAGAGATTTTTCTAGGGCTGTGATAGACTTGGCCATTGCAGTTAGATCTTCGTTCATAGCTGCTTGTAAATGTAAGAATTGGTTTCCCTGCACTAAGGCTGCAGTTCCTGTTCCTACCCCTGCGGCTATTCCTCCAACGCCCAGCAGTATGGCTATAGTCAGGCTTATGGGCTCTCTAGGGTACCACTTCTGCCCTTCTAGATGTCCTAGGACATAGTCTGATCTTAGATATGATATCCTGGGCCATAATTGTATCAACACACAAAAATCAGTGGTTGCGTTGAGGACAGCCGTAGAAATGCAGGGGGTCAGCCCAGTGTTGCAGGCCCAGTAAGTTCCAGGGGGGGCCCCATAAATAGCTATTTTGTGAGCCTGTCGTTGGGAGGGTAGTATTACAAAGAGGTTGGTGTGATAGGGGTACGTTCCCTATACAGACCCCTTGTCCTGATACTTCAGTGATGGTAAGCTTATAGCTGGGTAGGGATACACACTTAGGGTCAGGGTTTGTACTACTATTCCAGTTAGACATCATTGCTATCCCTTCATAATAGGGTGGACTGGAGGTGAGACACAGCCAACAATCTTGGGTGCGATCTGGGTTGGTGGCGTTGAGGGCATAAAATGCTCCTCGAATCAAATCTAATAGTTGATCTCCAGTCCCTGGGTAAACGGGTTCAGGGAAAGAACTAGAGGATTGATAGTCCATGGTTACAATTTGAGGCATGGGTGGCTTACTGGAGGGAGTTGTTGCCAAGCTCTTGGGCTGTTTAGGCGGTGAAGGGATCTTTTGGCCCCCAAGTACAGGGTTAGGTCCTATAGAGCTAATTATAGCTGGGGTTTGAGATAGTCTAATTTTGAAAATTACACCTCGATCATTTCCAGGCAAGTGCCATCTGAGTCCCCATGTTCTTCCAGTAAGCCAGGGGTCGATAGTCTCCCTGCCTTTGTCCGTGAATTGTATCTTAAGGGGCAGCGACTGGCCCGCCTGAAATTGTGAGTTTTTCCTGTAGCATGTATGGCCATCTGAATTGGGGGTCGTAAAATTTTTGGCCACCTGTATCAGGTCCCAGCTTGAGGTGGGGCTCCAGTATGCATCTCCTGTGGTTTCGCAGCCCCAGGAGGAGCAAAAGTATGCTTCATATCCCCCACATCTATAAGCCTGTGATCTGTCTCTACCGTCCCGAGGGCAGACATAAAAGTCAGTTTGGGCTAGCCGGCACCTAGCGACCTGGGTTGAGCATCCATAATTAGTGCCTTGCTGAGGCCTGGGGGCCATGTAGGTCTGGAGTTGGCCATGTGATTTGTCAGGAATATCCCCTGAGTCTAATCCAGCGGCTAGTTTTCAAAAATCTGGGGTCAGGGTAGGCCACCATGTGCCAGGGGTATGGGTTGCTGTAATAGACCAAATTACCTCCCCGGTTTGAGAATATACCTGCCAAGTCAACTTCATGGGAGCATGGGGGTTACTACCTAAGACAAGGGGAGTAGAGCAAAGAGCAAGAACGGTTAACAGCGTGTAAGTCTTATCTTTAGTGGGTTTGGAGTGCGTTGTAGCTTCCATCCTGATGTCTCCGGGGTGTTGGTCAAGTCCGGTGGATGAGCAGCTTTCACGTGAGAGGCGTGGATCCAAGCAGCTATGCCGTCTACCTTCAGTGCTGTCGGTGTGGTCAGCAGGACGGTGTAAGGTCCTTTCCACCGTGGTTCAAGATTTTTGGTCTGATGTCTGCATACCCAGACGGTGTCTCCGATCCTGAAGGGGTGTGGCACCGAAGGAGTTTTGAGTTCTTCCTTATATGCCGCTGCCAATGGTTTCCAGACCTCGTCCTGGACTAGTTGCAGTGCACGTAAATGAGTCTGCATGGATGGGGTAAGGGAGGCATAAATTTCAGTTTCATAGAAGTTAACAGCAGGTGGTGGAGCACCATATAGGATTTCAAAGGGGGTTAGTCCCTGAGAGTTAGGAGTATTCCTGACTCGATATAGAGCTAAGGGTAGGAGTTGTACCCAGTCTCTAGTGCCAGTTTCAAGCGTTAATTTAGTTAAAGTCTCCTTAATTGTTCTGTTCATTCTTTCTACTTGCCCTGAGCTTTGGGGTCTATATGCACAATGTAACTTCCAATTAATCCCCAGCGAATTGGCCACTGCCTGACTTACCTGGGAGACGAAGGCAGGCCCGTTGTCTGACCCAATTGTTCCAGGTACCCCATACCTTGGGAAAATTTCTTCTAATAGCTTCTTAGCAACGACCTTGGCAGTTTCATGTCGGGTGGGAAATGCCTCTACCCATCCGGAAAAGGTATCAACAAAGACTAGAAGATATTTATATCCATACATACCAGGTTGGACTTCAGTGAAGTCTATCTCCCAATGTGTTCCAGGTTTGTGTCCTCTAACTCGGACTCCTGTCCCAATCTTAACTTTACCAGCATTTACCTGAGCACATGCTTGACAATTTTCTGCCACCTGTTGGAGGAGTTGATCCCTGTTTGGGAGATATAGAGTACCCTCTCCACGGTCCAAGAGTTTTCTCATCTTTTTAGCCCCCAGGTGGGTTAGTCCATGTAGTGATTTTATTAGTTCTTTGGCATTTTTAAGGGGCATTATGGTTTTTCCTTGATGCTCCCAGGTATTGTCCTCTGAGTTGTAAGTGGCCTCTAGCTTCTGGACGATATCTAAGTCCTTATCCTCATAGATCCATTGGTCCTTATGGTCTCGTAGTGAAGAGTCCACATGTGGGGTGTGCTGGGGCAATAGGGTCATCACCAAGAGTTGGGGCCCCAAAGCTGCCTTTCTGGCTGTTTCATCTGCCAATCTGTTTCCCCTGGCTTCTGGATTGTCTCCTTTTTGATGACCAGGGCAATACATAATGCTTAACTTTTTGGGTAGAAATAAAGCTTTAAGCAAAGCCAATATTTCAGTCTTATTCTTAATTTCCTTTCCTTCTGAAGTCAGTAATCCCCGGCGTCTGTAAATTTCTCCATGTATATGAGCCGTGGCAAAAGCATACCTGCTGTCTGTGTACACGTTTAGTTTCTTCCCCTCTGCCAATTTTAAGGCTTGGGTCAGAGCTATCAGTTCTGCCCGCTGGGCTGATGTCCCTCCCGGCAATGCACTCGCCCATATTACCTCAGATTCAGTGGTGATGGCTGCTCCCGCACGCCGTTCTCCATTGAGTAGGTAACTGCTTCCGTCCGTGTACCAGACCAGCTCTGCATCTTTCATGGGTTGGTCTGTGAGGTCTGGCCGGGTTCCCTGTGTCTCTGCGAGAATCTGCTGGCAGTTGTGAGGATTAGCTTTTCCTGGGAGCGGTAGGAGGGTCGCTGGATTCAGTGTGACTATGGGGCCAAACTGAATTCGGTCAGTGTCCAACAACAAAGATTGGTAATGGGTGAGTCGGGCATTTGACACCCAGCGATCGGGCGGTTGGCGAATTATTGTCTCAATAGCATGAGGGGTTAATAAAGTCAATGGTTGTCCCAAAGTTAGTTTGGTGGCGTCTTTGATCAGGACAGCCACAGCTGCTATCATCCGAAGACATGGGGGCCATCCTGATGCCACTGGATCCAGTTTCTTAGACAGATAGGCTATGGGGCGCCTCCATGGCCCCAATTTTTGGGTTAAGACTCCCTTTGCATAGCCCTGCTTTTCATCTATAAATAGGTCAAAAGGCTTGGTAATATCTGGTAAGCCTAAGGCGGGGGCAGATAAAAGGGCCAATTTGATGCGATCAAATGCCGATTGGTGTTCTTCCGTCCAATCAAAAGAGTTACCCTGTTTAGTCAGTGGATACAGGGGGGCTGCTATCTCAGCAAACCCAGGAATCCAGAGTCTACAGAAACCTGCGGTTCCTAGAAACTCCCGCAGCTGCTTGGGACTCTGGGGGGTTGGTATGCTCGAGATAGTCTCTTTCCTGGCAGCTGTCAACCATCGCTGGCCATCATGAAGTTCGTAGCCAAGATAAGTAACTGTTGTCTGACAGATCTGGGCCTTCTTAGCTGATGCTCTATACCCCAATTGCCCCAAAGTCTGTAGTAATGCTTCCGTACCTGCCAGGCAATCCTCCTCGGAAGTAGCAGCCAGCAAGATGTCATCTACATATTGAAGCATAATTAAGGAGGGGTGTCTTACACGGAAATCGGCCAGATCCTGATGTAAGGCCTCATCGAAGAGCGTCGGGCTGTTTTTAAACCCTTGTGGCAGTCTTGTCCAGGTCAGCTGTCCAGAGACTCCTTCTTCGGGATCCTTCCATTCGAATGCAAAAAGAGCCTGGCTTTGGGGAGACAATCTTAGGCAGAAGAAGGCATCTTTTAGGTCCAAAACGGAATACCAAGTATGGGTAGGAGGCAAGGTGCTGAGGAGATTATAAGGGTTAGGCACCGTGGGGTGAATATCTTCTACCCTTTTGTTTACCTCTCTTAAATCTTGGACAGGTCTGTAGTCATTTGTTCCTGGCTTTTTGACTGGCAACAATGGGGTGTTCCAGGGTGACCGGCAAGGAGTTAGGATGCCTTGGTCTAGGAGGCGTTTGATATGTGGTCTGATGCCCTGGTGAGCTTCCCTCGACATAGGATATTGTTTAATGTTTATGGGAGTAGCGGTTGCTTTTAGGTGAATGACTATTGGAGGTTGTTGTTTAGCCATTCCCATTCCTCCAGTTTCAGCCCAGGCCTCCGGGTATGAATCAAGCCAATAGTCCATGTCCTTCATAGGTACAGAAGGTTTGTCAAAAAGTTTATATTCGTCCTCTAATTTGAAAGTCAATACGTGTAAAGGGGCCTGGTTTGGTCCCGTGATGGAGGCACTCCCATCTTTAAAATAAATTTGGGCTCTCAATTTGGTCAATAAGTCTCTTCCCAGTAATGGATACGGACAATCAGGCACATGCAGAAATGAATGGGAAACTTTACCTGTGGCAAGGTGTACTTCTCTTTTGCTGGTCCATCGGTAAGGTTTGCTCCCGGTGGCGCCTTGGACCCATGTTGTCTTGTGGCTCATAGGTCCTGGTGCCCGTGTTAGCACCGAGTGTTGGGCTCCCGTATCTACTAGGAAGGTTACAGATTGCCCCCCTACTTGCAGGGTTACCCGGGGCTCAGGGGGGAGCTCCTGGCCCTGACTCCCCTAATCTTCATCCAAGGCTAGCAATTGAGAGGTCCGGTTTGTACCTCTTCTGGGGTTGGGGGGTTTCTTTGGGCAGTCCTTTACCCAATGTCCTCTTTCTTTGCAGTAGGCACACTGGTCTCGGTCTACACGGGGTCTGCCTTGTTCCCTTTCCCTACTTAGCTTATCTCCTTGTTGCCCTGCCTGTGTTACAGTGGCCAATATCTTACTTAATTCTTTATCACGCTTTCGATCTCTCTTGTCTAATTCTTCCTTAAATTTGAGATCTCTCTCCTCCTGCATCCTCCTGACTCTTTCCTCTTTTTCCTCTGGAGTTTCTCTCTTGTTAAAAATCTTTTCTGCCTCTCTCAATAAATCTGCTAGAGAAAAATCTTGTAAGTTATCTAATCTCTGTAACTTAGTCCTAATATCTGGAGCGGACTGCCAAATAAAGGCCATAGAAACATTTCCTCTCTGATCCTCACTGTCGGGGTCAAAAGGTGTGTACCTCCGGTAAACTTCCTTTAGTCTCTCTAAAAATGCAGTCGGAGTTTCTGTCGATCCCTGAATAGTCTGTCTTACCTGAGCCAAATTAGTGGGCCGCCGCCCTGCTCCATGGAGACCCGCTATGAGTAACTGGCGATAGAGACGTAGGTGGTTCCTACCTGCATCAGTGTTATAGTTCCAGTCTGGCCGAGTCAAGGGGAAAGCTTCATTAATCAAATTTGGGAGTTGAGTGGGGCGCCCGTCGTCCCCGGGCACATTTTTACGGGCTTCCAGGAGAACTTTCTGTTTCTCCTCAGAAGTGAGAAGGGTCTGTAGGAGCTGTTGGCAATCATCCCATGTTGGCTGGTGAGTCACTAGAATAGATTCTATCAGAGAGGTTAGAGCTACAGGGTCACTGGAAAAGGATGGGTTATGTGTTTTCCAGTTATAGAGATCAGAGGCAGAGAAAGGCCAATATTGGTACAGCCCATCGGGGCCTCCTGTCTGCCGCAAGGGGAGAACTCTAGATGTATCCCCCGAGGAGGTTGGCTCCCGACGGCTGCGGAGCCTCCCGACCATGGGGGATGGGCCCGGAGGGTTATTGGTGACTGGTTCGGCTGGTTCTTCTTCTTTCTCTGAGGAAGCCTGGATGGAATCTGGAGCCGGTACAGGCTGGGGCCCATAGGGTGGGGGTTCTTCAGTCATCAAATCTACGAGAGTGGAGTCTTCCGGCGGCAAAACCTTTTTGGGTTCTGTCCCTATTGGAGTCACCTTTTTAGATTTATCGAGAATGGGGTAGAGTCTAGAGGTTGAAGGGGGAGGAGGCGTAGGTACAGGGATAAGTGGAGCGGAAGATGGCGGAGGTGTGGAGCGGTTGGAAGTTGGCAGATGGAGAGGCTGGTTGGGAGGAAAAGTCGGGGGAGGAGATTGCGGAGTAGGCTTAGACGGAGAGAAAGGAGCGACCCAAGGGGGTGGGTCAGAGACCAAATTTTCCCAGGTAACGATGTAGGGCACTTGATCGGGGTGTCTTTGAGACCCTTGGGCGAACACCTGAGACTTCACCTGTAAAATGGGATCAAGATTAAATGTCCCTTCTTTTGGCCAGCCAACATTGAACGCCGGCCACTCCATAGTGCAGAGCGTTATCCATTTTTTCTTCTTGATCTCCACTGACAGGTTGTCAGCCCGGTTCCGGACGTCCTGCCAGTGATCAAGAGTAAGGCTCAAGGGAGTTGTTATAGATTGTCCCATGTTAGTTTCAGATGGAATGAGAAATACAAAAACAAGAAGACAGACACAAATATCAGATTAGACACAAAGAATGTTGCGCGGCCTTGGCACAAACCGAAAGTAGGCCTCCCGAAAAAATGGGCCCTCCGAATCCCTGGGACGTCTCCCAGGGTGTCAGGAATCCCCGGGACGTCTCCCAGGGTGGCAGGGGAGAAGTCCGAGTTCGTCAACTCCTTCTCGAGCTGCCCAGAAAACAGAGCGATTACGCGCAATCGTACGGACGCCGCACACAGACAGATATCAACCTGAGACTGCAAAAAGGGACACAAAATGACGGACAAAATGACACGAGCTGGCCAGCTTACCTCCCAGTGGTTATCGGGTGTTCCTCGGGCAGGGATCCGGATGGGGTTACAGGAGTTCTCCTGGCTGGCTCGCCAAATGAAAGACCCACCGATTCCCTGTCCAAGAAAAACGCACGAGGCACTGGCTGCAAATGCAAGAGGTTTATTCAGACACAGACGCCTGTGGGTGCTCAGTAAAACCTCAGCCGGAGCTTTGGTGAACTGGCACACCGGGCTTTGGGGTACAGGTCTTTTATAGGATAATGGGGCAGGTTTCGCGCGGGCGGGAAGTGACAGGTTTCTTATTGGTTATTTTGAACCCAACATATAGATTACCTAAAGGGCAAAGTTGTTTTTCACTTTATGTTCCTGGATAAACCTCATGACAGTTACATATTAACACTCTGGTTTTTCTGCTCCTGCTTATCATTATCAGTTCCTGTTTGTTCAGGCATGCCTTGGGATCTGCTTTTCTGTTCTTCCTCAACCATCCTGTCCTTTTACAATAGACTACCCTTAACTGATTAACAGATAGACATCTCTGGTGTCTGCTTGGGTTTGCAACACGCCCTGATGGTTTCACAATGGGGCCTGGGGTTTCTGGGCTGGGGTCTTTCATTATGAACTATGGTTTCCAATAGTCATTCACAAAAGAGGTTAGGAAAAAAAAATCCTGTTTATTCCCAAGAAATCTTTACACAACACTCTTACACTGGTTACTTCACATAAGCTTCCCACAGGATTTAATTTATAAATCAAATAAATTTCCTGCAGCCTGTACAGTGCTGTTGTAATGGCTGTTATAATAATCTAAAATTGTCATGTGTGGTGACATATGCCTGAAATCCTAGAAGTTCAGGAAAATGAGGCAGGAGAATTGTTAGTTTGAAGACAGCCTCATTAACTTAACAAGGCTTCAAGAAATGTAGTTAGAGCCTGTCTCAAAATATAATATAAAAATGACTGTGGATGTGGCTTAATGGAAAGCACCCCTGGGTTCAATACTCAGCACCAAACCAAAAAATAAAAAATAAATAAACATAACGATTCTAGGGTACAAATATATGTACAAATGTTGGCAACAGCATAAATTTAATAAATATTTTTTTATAAAAGTTTTAAGGTGCTTTAAAAGCCCCAAATAAAAATGCTACATAATCTCTAGTAATAATTTGGGGTAGTAGCACAAAGTTGTACATTCCTGTACTCCAGTGGCTAAGAAGGATGAGACAGGAGGATCTCAAGTTAGAGACCAGACTCAAAAACTTGGAAAGGTCCTAAGCATATCAATAAACCCTGTTTCAATAATAAATAAATAAATAAATAAATAAATAAATAAATAAATAAATAAATAAATAAATAAAAATGGTGGAGACTGGGTATGTAGCACATTGGTAAAGTTTCCATGGGTTAATCCCTGGGTTCAATCCTCAGTACCATAAATAAGTAAATAAATTAAATAAAAGAGAGAAAGAGAGAGATAGATTGAACTTGCATGTAATTTAAATTCTAAATAAATAAAAAAATGGGTATATATGTAAAGCATTTGAAATCCTTTGGTTGAAGATATTGCTGCCCTTCTATTTTTATTGTATCTTTATTCACAGTATCTAATAAAAGGACAAAAAATGAAGTGCCTTTTAGATAAAAGGTATCAGAAAGTGCCTTTGAGCTGCAAATTATTCAACTAGTCCCTTTACTAGTTGAATAATCTACACACATAAAATTAAAACTGGTCGCTAGAAGGCAAGACTTAGATTCTGGTGTTTTTTAGTACTCCAAGAGATTTTGTATCTGTGGGCACCTTTTTTTTCAGACTGTTCTAAAACTCAGAATGAGGTACATATGGGAGGTCAGGATGAAATCACAATATACAGTAAATTCTTCAATGGTGAATCTTAACACAGACACTCTGATAGATGAAACAGTGTTGGAGAAAAAACTAGATTCTTTTTTCACTGATTTCTTGGTTATGAATTCAATCTGAACATATATTAGAAAAGACTTAAGGATACTGATTAACATCTATTTAAAATAGGTATTAAAAATATACCAAGGGCTGGGAGTGTTGGTGCAGGCATGTAATTCCAGTTGCTGGAGAGGCTGAGGCAGAGGGATCAAAAGTTCAAAGCCAACTTTAGCAAAAATGAGGTGCTAAATGAGTCAGTGAAACCTCATCTCTAAATGAAGTAAAAAATAACCCTGAGACTGAGTCTCAGTAGTTGAGTGTTCTTGAGTTCAATCTCTAGTATCCACAATAAAAAAAAATGTACCAGGGGGCTGGGGCTGGGGCTCAGTGGTAGCTTACTTGTCTGGCAAAGGGTTCAATTCTCAGCACTACATATAAGTAAATAAAATAAAGGTCTATCAACAACTAAAAATAGTTTTTTTTTAAAAAAAAGTACCTATTTGTTGACATAGCCTTTGACTTAATTTGCTGTTTACTTTAGTTTTTGAGATTGAAGTTGGCCATGTATGGTGGTTCATGCCTGTAATCTCAGCTGCTTCAGAGGCTGAGATAGGAGGATCCTGAGTTTGAAGGAAGTCTCAGCAATGGTGAGGCACTAAGCAACTCATTGAAAACCTTTCTCTAAGTAAAACTAAAAAATAAGAGTAAGGATGTTACTCAGTGGTAGAGTGCCCGTGACTTCAATCCCTGGTTTTGCCCCCCAAAAAATGGGGCTGGGGATATATCTCAGCTGGTAGTGTGCTGGCCTTCTAAGCATGAGGCCCTGGGTTTAATTCCCAGTACCACAAAAAACAAAAAAAAAATAAAAAATAAAAATAAGAGAGAGAGAGAGAGAGAGAGAGAGAGAGAGAGAGAGAGAGAGAGAGAGAGACTGAGATTGATCTTTCATGTAGTTTAAGTTCAAGTTACTCTCACTTATATTTTCCTGCCACACAATAGAAAGGTGTTTACTGAAATGTTTGGAATGTTTCTATGGTTCAAGGCCATTTTAATAAAATGGTCTTACATATGAAAAATAAATAAATTGAGGACTCATTACAGTTTTGAAAAATTCTTTATTGGGACACATGAATGACACTACCTCATTTAAGAGAGATTAATACTTTTTAATGTCACCTAATTTTATTATGTTTTTTTCATATGTGAAAAGCTCAGATTGTTTTTAAAGATGGTTCCTGGAGCGTTTCTCTTCCAGGAGCTCAGGTCCATAACACACTGAATGGTGTGAACTTTGAATGGTGCACTTCCAAATCCCCAAAGTGGTGTGAACTCTCAGTCAAAAAAGAAGTAACAGCCCACTCCCCCCTGCTCCTCCTCATCCCCCGTTGAGCCCATGAATATCCCCCTTCCTCTCCCCTTCCCCTGCCCCTCACTTCCTCCCTTGCTGTTCCCCCTTCCTCCTTCCCCCTTCTCTTCTGTGACAGACCGCTACAGTCCTGCTAATAAAATCTCAGCTTGTTGAGTTTGTGGAGCTTTTCTGATATTCCTACACAGATGAAAAATCAAATTTTTTATAAGTGCCCTCTAGTTATTGAAAAAAAATAAAATAAAATTTGGGAAAATAATCATTGATAATGTTGAAAGTGGAGTTTTGAGATGAAACAAAATTTCTCACTTTGCCAATTGCATCTGGGTCCTTGTATCACAAATTTTGAAGCTATTTATTTAAGCAAGTAGAAATAGAACTCCCACCATGTGGGATGGGGAATGATACCAGATAAACTCATTTTTGCGTGCCATCTTAAAAGTTTACAGATGTTTTTCAGCAGACATGGAAAAAAAATATTTAAAATAGGTTTTAGAAAAGGTATCCTGACTACCATATGCGTTCACTTTTATCTTTTCCATGATCCACCTTTCCTCTTTGACTTCAACAGGAGACAAAGGACTTTGTTAAAGGTATTCCCAAAAGTGGGCATTAAGGTTTTTTACATTTGAAATAGGCCTTAAAGGTGCTCATTAACATATCTTCCAGTTAGCCTACAGCGGTGGGAGAATGAGGCCCATTATTCTGAATACATTGTCATTTTATTATTTCTTCTATTTTATACTTATTCACTATTAACAGAGGACCCTAGATTGGAATATATGAACAGAGAGCTAGAAAACTAGGGTTTTATTCTCAGACCTAGGAAGAGCTAAGCTGAAGTTCTGGAATTTATATTTTTGTTCTGAATTTGTGATACTTCTTCCCCTATATTTAAAAAGCTCAGGAGTCATGAGGAGCATGAGTTAAAATCTAGCATCAGCAACTTAATGAGACCCTAAGAAACTCAATAGAACCCTTTCTCCATATAAAAATATTTTAAAACGGCTGGGGATGTGATTCAGTGGCTGAACGCCCCTGGGTTGAATTTCTGGTACCAAAAAGAAAACAAAACAAAAAACAAAAACAAAAAAAAAAAAACCTTATGAGTAGCTTGCCCTAAAATTACAGCCTGTCTTGTGCATGAATACAACAAATGAAGTTGGGGTTCTCTCCAGATAATTATCACAGTCTTCACCATACAATCCGGAGACATGCTGAACTCATGGCATATGGATGCCCACAAAGGGCTTTAGACAGAAGCTGAAAACACCATACAATTATGGAACAAAATGTCCATGTTTTTAAATGCTGATCTAAGCTTCACTAGACTAGTAAGGGGGGGGTGAAGATTAAGTGCCACAGAGACCCTCTGAGGAGTCCTGTAAAGGTGGCTTTAGGCCTGAGTCTACACAACTCTATTTTAAAAACTCCAGTTTCAAACCTGCAGTCTCACTCCAGGGACACACACAGAGCTCTCCAGTATGGCCTCAAACAAGTTACTTTCCCTTACCCTGATAAATAGAGTGAAGCTTCTGGCAGGTTGTCCTAGCCTGATAAGCGAGAAAGGCAAAAACATCAGGATGGAGACCACTAGACCAAGTGTTTCTGACCCCAGGGTAAATGATGTCATGGAGAAATCTGGTGGTAGCTAAAGAAGATTGCAAGGGGGGTCCAAAAGCCCAAAATTTAATATCAATAATATAGCAAATGAACAGGGATTCAGCCAGCCAAAACAAGAATTCACTCGAGCTGGAGAGCCTGAAGAGGACCTGACATCCCATCACTTGTCTTTATTTCCTTATCCTCTGCGTGATCCTCACCACTCTCATACTCTACCCCCCTTGTATGAACCCTGGTGAGACCTGCAAATTCTCCCTCTAATTCTCTCCTCAACCAGTCATGCTCCACACCAGGATAGGCCTGCCTTTGTTTTTGACCTGATCACCATGGTCTGAGTGAGTGTGCATATGCTGGACTTAAAGCCTAAGGCTTGAGACTTTTAAACTTAGCATACAGAGGAAATGTCTGTAATTAGCCTTTCATGATTAAGTGTGCTTTTCAGTGCTTAGAATTAATTTATAATTGTTTCTGTGAATTAATTATATCTATTGCAGTATCTAGCATTAAAAATTGTTGTTTTCTTGATTAAGAACCTATATAGTAAAATTGTATTGAGTAATTGAGTGAATAAAACATTGAAAGAGGCAGAAGTGAATAGAAATTCTTTATTTCTCTCCTGTACTGCATATGTCACAATTGCCCTCTCCCAACAAGTCCCTAGTCACAATTTCCAGTATCCACCATTACTACTCTTGCCAGCTTCAAAAAACCTACTTATCCAGTCTCAAGATAAGAAGGCACACTTACCATTTACTTGCTTTTAGGGTTTTCAGCATTCTCCCTGTGATTTCTTTTCAGCTTCTTCTTAGCAGAAAAACTTGGGATCCTGATCTAGGAAAGAAAGCCTACAAAATGATTAAAATAATGGTGGCTCCAGACAAAAAGGAAACAGAAGATTTTAGAAGCCCTCCCCGTCATCACTGGCTAGTGAGAATTGAACAGTTCTTACCTAAATACTGATTGGACAAGTCTTCAGGCACTGCCTCCAACCTAAACCAAGTGGGCCCAAAAATCAAATCCAAAAGGCAGGCTGTTCTATTTTCAGTGTTAAAAGACTAAGGATCAAGGCTAAGTATATAGCTTAGTCAGTAGAGTGATTGTTTTGCTTATATAAGGCCATGGATTCAGTCTCCTGAACACCACACACACACACACACACACACACACACACACACACACATTCACACACAGAAAATGATTAAGTAAAGGACTGTGGGGACTGAGGTTATAGTTCAGTGGTAGAGCACATTCTTAGCATGTGTGAGGTACTGGGTTAAACACCCAGGAACACATTTAAAAACCAACCAACAAACTAATAATGATATTTTGTTTATCCACAACAAAAAGTGTACAAAAAATGACTGTGTATGTACTTGTTCACCCTCACTACAGAACCCCATAAACACTTTTCACATAATATATATATGTCTTTAGACAGGTTATAAAATTCTCCTGTGATTGCTTTTCAAGTAACTTATATTACACATATGCTTCACAACCTTGGAATTGCCCTCACCCCACTTATTATTATTATTTGAGTGGCTGTAAATTGCCTTGTGTGCTTCAGGATGGGTTATTTTTAAGGCAAAGATTTCTCCCAATACTAGGAATTAACCCAGATAGAAGTGCTTTGACACTTATCACATATACAAGGTTAAAGCAATTTGTGAATAAATATGTATATATTTATATTTATGGAAACAATATCACAATTACTTTCAAATTTTATTTAACTTTTCTGTTCTCTGGTCTCATAATAAACAAAGCTTGAGCTTTAAACTTATTAGTAATTCATTGAGGCAGCAATATTCCCATATTCTTTCCCCTCAAAAAAAGTGACTCACAAATCTAATTTTAAAGTTGCTATTATCACATTAATAATGGAAAAAAAAAGGTTGGGTGAAGTGGCACACACCTGTAATTCCAGTGACTCAGGTGGAGGCAGGTGGATTGTGAATCTAAAGTTACCCTCAGTATAAAGTGAGGCAATAATAAACTCAGTGAGACCCTGTCTTTAAATGAAAAAGAAGGAGGAGGAGGAGAAGAAGGAGGAGGAGGAGGAGGTGGAGGAGGAGGAGGATGATAAAATAATAGCTTAAACAAATTGTAACAACTAAAAGCACTATATTCAAAATATTATCATGGCTTGATATTATGAATTTACTAAAATATACATGTACTTTTGAAAATCCATCTTAATATTCACTATTTTTTCTGAAGTCTCAGGCACATCTAAATTTACTGCATCCAAATTTCATGTTTGAAATCTAAAATTCCTTCAACTCAGTGAGGTAACAGGACTGAGCCACTCATTTTATGTCCTAGGTGATGGAATACACTTCTTGGACATATTCTCAACAGGGTCATAGAACAGGAAAGACAGTGAATTGTGAGACAACTGGCAGCTCCAACCCATAAGTGTACAAATACGGGCATTGATTCTCACTAGATTCTGGGCACAGATCCATTCTAATTTCAGATATCACAACACAAAGAATTGGTGTCCCAGGAGGTGAATGGTGCCAGACCTTTAGATTTGTAAGTAGCCCAGACTCTAGAGCATAAACACATAAATGGGAAACTTATTTGCAATTTTACCTTGAGACTAGAAGCAGAGTTGAGATACCTTGTCCCTCCCCGCCTTTGGCAAGAGTTATAGGTAGAATATTAGCAAAATTAAAGGCATATATGTAAACAAATATTTTTCTATAGTTTAATATTGACCATTAAGAGAGACAACATTTTAATGATGAAAAAATAAATCACTATCTGTAAAATGACTGCTATTTTCTATACAACTTCTATACATGATGTGATTGAATCCTTGCATCCAGCCTTTAGTGGGTAGATTAATTAATTATCTGTCACTAGATAACAACTCACTCTAAAACTTTATTAGTTCACATTTGGGCTGGTCATCAATTTAGACTGGGTTTATTTGGGATCTTTGTCATATGTGATTATCTGATGGTTTGTAAGTTTACTGAACTTTATACAGTGTGATCTGGCTGTCCAAAACTCACCCTGACTCTCTTCCCTGGAATAACTAATATTCAAAAAAAAATATTGTGGGCTTGTTCTTATGGAGGTGACAGTTTTCTGAAAGCAAATGCAAAAGGATTCAATATGTTTTCTTACTAGGTACCTAACTAATACTCTTTCATAGCCACAACATTACATAATCCATAAAAACAATAAGAGACCGAATACAAAATTTTGGAAACAAATTCTACATTTAGCTAGAGTAGAAGAAAAACACTTACTCAATTTTATGTATATAGATAAAGCTAAAGAATTGCTGACTTGTTGACACTCATTATAATTCTGCCTCTTTTTAATGGGTAAGGTTTACATAGGTATTCAGTGTGAAAGAACATTTGCTAAGTCTCACAACTACTAAGTAACTTTACTGGAATTCAGAATCAACTCTACCTGATTCCAAAACCCAAACTCAATTTCTCTAGGCTACATGAGTTATCAATGTTTTAATATTCTCTTGGATGTTAGATAGTAAAACTTATTCAAAAGTGCAGATTTTTTTTTCTTTTGTACCAGAGATTGTATTCATGGACACTTAAGGACAAAGTTACACCTCTGAATTCATTTTGTGTTATTTTATTTTATTTTTGTTACCATGAATTGAAGGCAGGAACACTTGACCACTGGGCCTCATCCCCAGCCCTATTTTATATTTTACATAGAGACAGTCTCATTGAGTTGCCTAGAGTCTCACTTTGGCTGTGGGTGACTTTCAATTTACCATCTTTCTGCCTCATTATTTCTTCTTTCTGGGATTACTTGTGTGCCATCTTGCCCAACACAGTCATATTTTGTTTTTAGACAGTGTCTCACTATATTACTTTGGTACCTAGTTTCTGAAGCTGGCTTTGAAATCTCCTTGACTCAACCTCCCGAGTCTCTGAAATTACAGAAACACATAACCATATAGGTTCATTTCAGGTTTGCACACAGGTAAAATCGGGATGTCAAACAGAGAAAGAGCTGTGATAATCACCCCTTTTTTTTAATGGTGTCTTATTTCCTAAGGTTTACACATTGGACTTGTTTTGAAATATAATGTGGAAATATTATCTATTTTAGTCAGGAATCTGTTGATTCTCATTTTATCTATACAATATGTAACTGTGTAAAACGTGATTTAATTTGAAAATATATCTCATCATGTTAAATTTCTCTGCTTTCCTGCACTATGTTAGAACACTAGTTTCAATACCCATGCAAAGTGATGATGAATTTACAGCTAGAGAGAAGTCTATATAATTAATAAAATATTAATAATATTAATATTAATGATTTTTTAATTATTTTCCAACTTAGTTAGCAATACTAGGAATTTAACTCATAAGTCCTCTATCACTGAGTTACATTCCCAGCTCTTTTTCTTCTTTGTTTTATAACAGGGTCTTTCTCAATTGTCAAGGCTAATCTCAAACTTTTGATCCTCATGCCTCAGCAACCTGTATCACTGGTATTGAAGTGCATGACCCTTCACCTGGCTATTTTGTAACATTCTTAAAAGTTGAGTTAAAGACTTACCTACTGATGCATGTCTTTAAGTCTAGTGACTCCCAACGACGAGGTACTTATTTTTCACTTTTTAAAAATTTATCCATGGTGACTAAGATGAAGATAATTGCCTTCAAAGAGCACACAGCACAACCCTTAAATCATACACTGCAGGGTCTATTTCTATTGAATGAAAAAAAAATATCAGATATGTAATGTTGTGTTGCAAAATCACATGACATTTGGTTTGTTAACAGCAGCGCAGTATCTAGCATGTAACCTATTTAGTTGTATATGTATTCTAGATCACAAAAAGAAAGTTAGTATGGCTTCAGCACATATGCTTTTTGAAGTTGCAACCACACAGCAACTGACAAATGATCATGTGAAAGATGTTGAGCTTGTCTAGGTACCACCTGAAAAAATGGCTTTCAGTAATTTTAGAGAGGGGTCTTGTGTTCTGATCCTATGACTTACAGTACGTTGTTTTGGCCTGGGGATGTAGGGCTATGACCTTCTTGCTAAAGGGTAATTGCAGAAGACTTCAGATTTTTAGATGTTATGATGAAGGATTCTAAAATAGTGGATTTGGGGGGAGGCCGACGATGGTTATAGGTATGCTGTCTTGCTGATGCTTCCAGCAAGTTGTTTTCTATAATTTTTTCAAGGTAATAGGTGCCTTGACTCATTGTATATATTCATGTTCATAAACATTTGCTTTTCACCATTTATTCACTATGTAAAATGTTTTCAACTGTTTAATGTTTTCTACCTGTTTCTTCTGGAATAATCAAGTTTAATTATCTATTATAACTGTAGAAATAGTGGAAAAGCTCTGTAAAGTCAACAAGACAAAACAACAGTTTACCTGTCTGAGATTTTATTAGTGGGACCATAGTGGCAGCTCACAGAAGAGAAAGGGGTCCAGAGAGAGAAAGAGAGCATGAATAGGGTGTTGATATTTATGGGATCAACACGGGGTGAGGAGGAGCAGGGGCGAGTGGGTTGTTATTTCTTTATTGGCAAGAGTTTTTGCCACTTCAGAGATTGGAGGTGCGCCATTCGAAGTTTGCACCATTCACAGAGATTGGAGGTTATGGTTCCCATGCCATTCAAAGTGTGCACCATTCAAAGTGGGTGCCATTCCGTGCATCACAGACTTGAGCTCCTAGAAGAGAAGCGCTCTGGGAGCCATCTTTACCAACAATAATTTTATAACTTAACACACTAAGCATGATAGTTATCTGAATATTTACTAAGTGTTTAAAAAATTAAAATCTACAAATAAATTATTGGAAGAATACTGAAAATCTAGAAACAAACCTACACCTCTGGTTAATTTTTGGGGGGCAGGTACTTGCACATTTTACTCAGGGCCACCGAACACTGAGATTCTATTTTGTATTTTAATGATAGACAAAGTCTCACTAAGTTGCTTAGCACCTCACTTTTATTGAGGCTTGCTTTGAACTTACAATCATACTGTTTTACAACCAAAGCAACATTTTCTTATTATTATCATGATGACTGTCATTGTATTTTTTTTATTTTTTTTAATTTTTAGTTGTTGAGAGAAATATATATATATATATATATATATATATATATATATATATATATATATATATATATATAAATTGAACCCAGTGCCTCACACATGCAAGGCAAGTGCTCTACCACTGAGCAATTACCCCCAGCCCTTCATTGTTTTCTTAAGTGAATTAAATTCCACTTGATTGGCTAACCCTTGTACTTCATCCTTCTCTCTCTCTCTCTCTCTCTCTCTCTCTCTTTCCCTCTTTATTTTTGTTTGTTTGTTTGTTTGTTTTGTTTTGTTTTTGTTTTTGGTAGCATGAATAAAACCCAAGGATATTTAACCACTGAGACATATCCTCAGCCCTATTATATATTTATTTATTGTTTGTTTATTTATTTTTGTATTTTTATCTAGAGTCTTTAAAAAATTGCTTAGGGCCGCAATAATTTACTGAGGCTGGTTTTAAATTTGCAATATTCCTGACTCAAGTCCCCATGCTTCTAGTATTACAGGCAAGCACCACCACAGCTGGCTCCTATCCATCTTTTTTATAAAGAACAAACTATGCAAAGGGTCAGTAAGTTATTTGAGAATGGGTCACATAGTATTCACTAATAGACAGAATAAACCCTGAGAATAAGAAGCATAAAGAAGACCACTGAAATCATCTACATAAGTATCACACAAATATATGAAAAACAAAGAATAATTTTATAGTGGCTTTATTATATAATTGTAATACTAGCAATCTGGGAGGTTGAGTTTAGAGAATTGCAATTAAAAGACCAGCTGGACAACTTTGTTTTATTTCAACTCTACTCTCTTAAAATCCAGTATCTGCAATTTTGTCAGAATATGGTTGCTAGTGCATTGTGGTCATATGGAATTAATTAATTGTTTTACAATGCAAAATCAGCCCTAAAATCTTGTATTAAAACAGAGATACATGCATGCAAACAGGGAAAACACTTAAGAGAAACTAGTGTTGGGACAGAAGCAATAAGCAATAATATTGTTGTAAAATACATTCCAAAGTAAAATAGAAAAATGTTTAAATAATCAGTTTATGTTTTCTTTTTTTTTTTTTTTTTTTTTTAGTACTGAAGATTGAACCCAGGGGCTTGCACATGGTAGGCAAGTGCTTCACTTCTCAGCTACATCCCCATCTATAATGATTTACATTAAGAGAATTTACAAGATTTTCTCCTATACATTAAACAGGGAAAAGCTAGATGAAATGCAAATACATGATATTTTCATCTCAGTCTGTTATAGGACATATATTAGAATGTTGAAAAATAACCTGATACTTAAGACTGCAAAAGACAATCCTCAAGTTTTTTATTACACACTAACAACCAAATAAAATGGTGAAATTAAATCAGTGTTTTTGAGCCAGGCTAACTGAATATGTATAGATTGGTGAATAAAAATTTTAAACAATTCAGTTTCCAGATAGAGGACCAATTTTCTTTCATGTGTTTTGTAAAGAAATACAGAGAAGGGATATGGTTATAGCTCCATGGTAGAGCACTAGCCTAACATGTTTGAGGCACTGGGTTTTATTCTAACCACCACATAAAAATGAATAAATAAAATTAAGGTATTGTGTCCATGTTCAACTAAAATATATTTAAAGAAAAGATATTGGAGTGTCGTGAGAAATATTCCTACATGGTGTATGTCTTTGTTTCTTTATTTTTTGAGGTCCTAGAGACACAAGTTGTATGTATCGTTTTCTTTTTTTATTATTAGTTGTTCAAAACATTACAAAGCTCTTGACATATCATATTTCATATATTTGATTCAAGTGGGTTATGAACTTCCATTTTTACCCCACATACAGATTGCAGATTCACATTATATATAATTTTCAAGAGCAGATACAAATAAAGAAATAAATGCTTTAATGTTGACTTTTATAGTATCATATTTACTTTTATTTTGCTCTGGATTTTAAAAATTCTATATACTTAAACCAGTAATTGTAAATAGATTTTTTTAATTGCAGCTGTATTTGTTAGCAATTATCATCAGTTTTTCTGTGGAGAAGATTGATAGAGCCCTTCATAAAGTCCTGCTGAAAGTCTCCAATATATATATATATATATATATATATATATATATATATATATATATATATATTGCTTGAGGGAAAGAATATTGTGAATGGAACTAAGTGTGCTTAAACACTGACCCAAATCTCTAGCCATTTATTTATAGGATTGGTGGTGCAGAAAATTGTACCCAGTAATGCTTAATCATAGAACCACATCCTCAGCCCTATTTTTAATTTTATTTTATTTACATTATTTTTAGATAGGTTATCTCTAAGTTGCTTAGGGCCATGCTAAATTGCAAAGGCCAGACTTAAACTTGTAATTCTCCTGCCTCAGCCTTTTGAGTTACTAACGTTGTAGGCATTGACCAGTATTCCCAGGTGAATTATCTATGTTTCAATGATCATATCCTCAGTGATATTTGAGTTATGCTTCTAATAGACACAGTGCAGTGACACATTAAATTCTAAGCACAATTAAACTGAAAAAAACCTGAAAGTTATTTATGAATAAGTCATACTATTCTTTATGGGTTTTATGGACTTTTCAGATTTGATGGTGACCCGAATTAAAGAAAATAAATTTGGGAGGAGTGAACTCTAAATATTTTTTCTTCTGTTTATTATATAATGAAAAAGTTAAGGTGATTAAACATTGAAAAATATGTCAGATGGAACTACATTGGGATAATATAAATGTGATCTCATTAATTTTCAGTTACAAATTAACCACAAAATATTAAATGTAAAACTCTGGAAAGAAGATAAAACTACCATAATGATTCATCACATACACAATTTACTAAATAATAATAACTTTATAAAAAATTAAACAAATGCTTTCTAAAATGTGTATAAGAATCTACTCTCTAGAATTATACCTTCTCATGTGTTTTATATAATTTATCTGAATAGTTTCTATAACCTCAATTTTTATAATTTTGTTTATTTGTTTTTTTATTTATTTATTTAGTGATGCCAGAGATTTAACTCAGGACTTTGTGTATGTGTAGGAGGCACTCTACCAATTTAGTTTTATACAAAGCCCCTCAATAACCTCAATTTTTTAAAATTGCAAGATCTATAAAACACAATATCCATTTAAGCCAGATTTCGTGATGCATACCTGTAATCTCAGCAGCTATAAATGCTGAGGCAGGATGCTTGTGAGGTTAAAGCCATGCTTAACCACTTACTGGGTGACACATTGTCCCTAAATCAAATATTTTAAAAAGCTATGTTTGTAGCTCAATTGTTAAGCACATACCTGGGATCAATATCCAGTACTAAAATATTAATCAATGAATACCAGTTATAGCCTCAAAAACATTGAATCAACAGAAATTATACACACTTGGCATACCATGTGCTTCATTATTTGAAATCAAGGCAAAAAGTTAAATCTCCAAGGTGTTTGTTTATGCCTAGCGAAGATTTGTCAGTGGTTTTGCCAACTGCTGTTGCTGGAAAAATTACTTGTCTCTGACTTCAATATTGGGTTTAATAGAGTAAAATTCAGCAAACCACTGCTAGACTCAGTAAGAATTGAGCATTTCTTAATCTCTGACATACACTTTCTCAACACAGTAGTAATTCTGGGCCTAACAATTGTTTCCAGAAAGAGCTTGTCCATGCACTAAATGTCACTCTTTAGCATCTTCTGTTCAAGAATGTGTATTCTAAACCTTAAAGTTCTAGAAGCAAAGGTGGATGAACTGGTGAAAATCTCTATAGATGGTAAACAAGTGGATTTGCATTATATTTAACAATTTTCAATGTCTAAAATTATCAACAATAGTGCAAACAATGGGCTAGAAATTACAGATTCTGCAGTGGGGACAATACCTCAGCAAGTAGAATGTTTGCCTCACATGCACAATTCTTTGGGTTCAATCTTCAGTACTACCTCTCAAAAATAAATAAGTAAATAATAAATAAATAACAGGTCAATGTATTATCTTATAAAAGATTTACAGCACACTCTCTTCTTGCTACTTGACAGCCTGGAATCTAACAAACTTTTATAAGAGATATAATGTATCAGTGTGATAGCAAATTACCCTTCAGCCTGTGCAGTGCTTTCAGAATGCCTATGATAAATATCTAAAAGTTGGGACTAGGGTTGTGACTTATTGGTAGAATGCTTGCCTAGACACTTGTGACATTGCATGTGATCCTTAGAACCACATAAAATAAATAAATTAATTGTGTCTACAACTAAAAATTAATAAATAAAAAGAATATTTAGAAGTAAAAAAAATCTGAATTATAGTGGGTACTAAAAAGTATATGTGCATGAATATAGAAAAACACATGTACAAATAATGGTGAGAATATAATTCAATAAAGCTGTTTTTGAAAATTGTGTTAAGGTTCTTCCAAAACTTCAAAATAAAAATACTGTAGGATCCAGTATTAGTAATTCTCAGCATGTATTTAAAGAAATTGGAATCTTTACATGATAGAAAACACTGCACTCTAATTTTTATAGTAGTATCATTCACATAACCTGGTAAAAGAACTGAAGCATTATAAAGATTAAAAGTAGGCTGTAAATGGTTACACATTTTTGTATTCTCAGCAGCATGGGATACTGAAGCAGGAGGATCATGAGTTTAAAGCTAACCTCAGTGACTTAGCAAGGCACAAAGCAACTTAGTGACACCCTGTCTCTAACAAAAATATATTAAAAAATAGTGCTGGTGAAGGGGATGACATCATAACTCAGTGGTAGACTGCTTGCTTAGCATATGTGAGGCACTTGGTTTAACTCTCAGCACTACATAGGAATACAATAAAGGTATTTTTCCCATCTAAAACTAAAAATATATTTTTAAAAAGGCTGCTGATGTAGCTCATTGTTTGAATGGCTGTGGTTTCAATACACTATACTTGTGTGTATATATATATATATATATATATATATATATATATATATATATATATACAATACCTATTTGTTTGGTGGTATTGTGTATATATATACACAATACCTATTTGTTTGGTGGTATTATATATATATATAATACCACCAAACAAATAGGTAAATAAATAGTATACAAGTGATAGGGAACAGACAAATGTGAATGGTAGGTACATAAGGCAAAGAGAAAAATCTGTGAAATAGACCTGGCATGCTCACCACATGCTTTATTTTCCAAGAGAAAATTTACTTAGAGCTCTGCCTGGCTTAAGTGGACAGACTATGCCACATTTCTCAGCAAACTATTATCTTCAGAGTAATACAGTTCCAAAATAATGTTCATAACAGAAACACCAACACTAAAAAAGAGACTTTTAGTACTCTGTCAGAGACTAGATACTGGAACTCATAAGGGACACAAAGATAGTTCTTAATAATCATAATTTTCAAGAATTGGGAAGGCCATAGGATGAGTGGAGGAACATTTAATGGGACAAATGGGAGTGTGGGAGGGGACTTAGAATAGGAAAGATGGTAGAAGGAGACAGACATCATTACCTTAAATACATGTATGATGGCATGAATGGTGTAATTCTACATTACATAGAATCAGAAAAGTAAAAAAAAATAAAAATAAAAAAAATTCTGTTATTCATTTGTTAGTAATGAATCAAAAAAGCCTTCTGCTGTCATGTGTAACTGATTAGAATTAATAAAGTATAAAAAATTGCAGTAGTTTATGCTCATTCTAAATAGATATGGTAACCCTTGGCCTAATTAACCTAAAGGCATCATGGCAGTGGGGACTTCACACTATGCTGTTATTCTTCTGTCAAACAAAAATCAAGAAGTAATCCTGGGCAAGGGTTTTTAGAAATTTTTCTTAGATCCTCAGTAAAACTAGAGTGCAGAAGAATCATGTTATTTTTTCTCTCTGAGAGTACCAACTCTCTTTCAGAGTATCTCCTCAATTTTTTCTTTTTTTAACATCACTTTTAAAAAACTCATTTCTTGTTACTCTATGAAATAAGTCTGAAAAACTTTGTGTCTTATTTAAAAACATTTTTTAACCTCATTTTATTTATTTATTTTTTATTTTGGTGCTGAGGATCGATCTGAGTGTCTCACACATGCTAGCACTCTACCACTGAGCAACAACCCCAGGCCAGAAAACATTGTGTCTTGCTTGAAAAAAATCTGCATTTAAAATTGGGGTCTTCTCATTATCTCACTTTTGCAGAGGACATTATTTCTGTATCACAGAAAGTTTCTTTCCAGAGATTCTTTAGAGAGCCTTCACTTTATACTACAAACTGTTCTGTAGTAGGAAATGACTCATGGAATGATATTCACTAGACACTCAAACAGACTTTAGAGACTGTGTCAGTTTAATCTTTTTGTCAGGCAGTTAATCGAAGACTAGGCAAATATGAGATGTTGTGATGAGGATACATCACACAGTAAAATCTTTAAGGAGGAATCTCAAATCACATATATGATAATGTGACTGTGCCTGAGAAGACAGAGAGATGATAGACACATTTTATTCATTTAGTTATTCATTTAGTTATTCATTTATTTATTATTTTTACATAGTGAAGTTACACTGGTCTGCTTTACTTTCATGTAAAATGCTCATAATGAGAAAGTAAAATCAGTAAAAACTAGTTCTTAAAAAAAAAATGGAAATGCCACACCAATTTGATATGTATCATGAGAAAAAAAGAGTTGATAAGGCAAAGAGGGTGTTCTGGCATCAGGAATTTAATCACAATCACTTGGGACTGAGGCAGGAGGATCACACATTCAAAACCAGCCTCAGCAAGGATGAGATCTCAGCAACTCAGTGAGATCCTGTCTCTCACTCAAATACAAAAAAGGGTTGTGGATGTGGCTCAATGGTTTAGTGCTTCTGAGTTTATTTCTTGGTGCCCCACTCCCATAGAAATAGAAAAATAGAAAATTTAGGAATTTATTTCAATACTTATGGAGAACTAGGCTGGAGGACACGGTTCTGGATTTATCATGCTACTTTTCAGACATTTAGAAATCTTAGGAGGAAGAAGAAAGTTGGGCTCCCACAGAACACAGCTACTTTGATGCGAAAACACAGCATATAAAGTTAAGTTTTCCTCCATTATAATTCCAGTATTCACCACATAGTCTGGAGAGATGCTGAGCTAGTGGCACACTAATGCCAGTACAGGGCTTAAGAAAATGGCCGAAGACACTATTCAGTCATGTGACAAGATGAAGAGAGTCCAGCTACTGACAAACTCCCCACTAGAATGGAAAGAAGTAACTGAGAGCCGAGCTGCCATGGAGAAGCCTGCGGGCCACCAGAAACTGGAGAACATCATAAGGAGTCACCTTTTGCCATTTTTAGTTTCCTATACCATCAGGCCCATGGGTGCAAACAACCTCCTACCCAACCCAATTTCAAGATTCCATTGGCGGGCTGGGGTTGTAGCTCAGTGGTGGAATGCCTGCTTAACACACATGAGGCACTGGGTTTGATCCTCAGCACCACATAGAAAGAAATAAATAAAGATTGTATCATCTGCAACTTAAATAAAATAAAATAAAAAATTCACTCGACACTCATCATTTTCTGGCTTTTAGGGTTCCCAGCATTCTCCCTATGGTTATTTAAGCATATATGTAGCACAGAAACATGAGGCTTCTGAGAATAGGAAACTTAGAAACATATCTGAAGAATGTCAGACTTGGAATACTAACCCTTTACCAGCTATAAAAGCTCTCACCCTTTCACTGGCTGTGTGTGGATTGAACAGTTCTTTTGCAAGTTTCTCCGATTGGACCAGGATATCAGGTCCTGTCCCCAGGCTGAATCTTGTAAGCATACCTTCTGAGTGAAAGTCATTGCATCCAATCAAAGAATGAATCAGACTAGAATGACAGGTCTGTGGCCTTTTTTTTTTTTTTTTTTTAACTAAGTACTGAATCCATGGGGGCTTTGCAATTGTTCCCTATCACCATTCTTATTTTTAATTTTGAAACAAAGTCTCAGTAATTTACCCAAGCTAGCCTTGAATCTTTCTACAATGGCCTGTAAAGTAGCATATATTAGTGGAATGCACCAATCTACTGCTCTTTTGTTGTTCCTTTTGTGTAACTGTGAATTGAATGCAGAGCCTTAGTATTAAATCATTTTAATATAGTGGTAGGATCTAGCTCAGCCAGGAGGATAGTTGCATTTATATGTGTATATAAGAAAAACTCAATGTATGAGATATACTTAATGCACATGAAAATGACTTTGCTGGGTATAGTGATTGACTTTAGAGATTTGCCGTCTCCAACTCAAAAGGCTACAATTTGGACACTGTTTCTAACAAGACATTGAGCACAGATTTATTTCTATTTCAGATATCAGAGTGTAAGCAAAAATAAATGATGTCCCAGAAGGTAGAGGATGCCAGGTCTTCAGATCTGTCAGCAGCTAACAACTAGAGTACAAATACATTAAAAAAATATATTATTTGGCAATTTTACCTTGAGTCTAATTGCAGGGTTGTGATGTCTCTATTTTTTTTTTTTGTATAGGGTACTGTGAGAATATTAGCAAAAATCAAAGTCATAGATGTCTACACATATTTCTAAATATTTTAATTCCTTATATTGAGAGATTCACCTTTAAACTTAAATAAAAGAAATTAAAATACTACTTATAAGGTATCTGCTGTTTGTAAGATATCCTCTGTACCACATGTGATTGAATCCTGACATTTTCCATACAGTGGGTATATTGTTCTCTAAAACTGTATAAGAAGTCACTCTAAAACTTACTCACGTTTGGATTGAACTGCCTTCATCTGCAATATTTTTGCTGCATGTGTTTAGCTGTTAAGATTACTAAACTTCAGAGGGTGATCTGGCTGCCAAAAAAAAGCACCCTGAATCTTCTTCTCTTGATATTTCATTAACAAATAAATTAAAGTGGGGTTGTTCGCATCAAGAAGACAGTGTTCTAATAGCAAAAGCAAAAAAATTAAAAAATATTTCCTGACTAGGTACCTTACTAGTACTCTTTCATAGCCACATATTTATATAAGCCATAAAAAATAAGAAGAACCCTTACCCAAAGTTTGGAGAATACATTCTGCATTTGGCTAGAGAAGGAATAAAATCACATTACCAAATTTTTGTACATAGATAAGGCTAAAGGACTACTGATATTATGGCACTAATTCTGCCTTTTGTAATAGATGAGGTTTATACAGCTGTTCAGTATCAAAAAATATTTTCAAAATATCACAAGTACTGTGTGTATGTGTGTGTGTGTGTGTGTGTGTGTGTGTTTGTGCATGTCTGTGTGTGTGTGTGTGTTTGTGTGTGTGTGTTTATATAAGTTTAATACTGGTGGTTAAACTGAGGGAATTATTATTCCTCTGCTATATTCTCAATTTTTTCTTTTCTTTTTTTTTTTTAAATTTTGAGATAGTATCTTACAAAGATTCTTTGTTGTGTACCCACAATTTTTTAAGTACATATCAAGATCAAATATGCCTGACCCAAAGGAAAAACTTACCTCTTTTAGAAGCCATGATTTATCATTATTTTTAAATTCTCTTAAAAGTTAAGTAGTGAGATTTATTTAAAAAGGGTGGGAGGGTTTACAAACATATGGTGACTCATGTCAGCAATCTTAATAATTTGGAAGATTTAAGCAGGAGAATCACAATTTCAAATTCAGCCTAAATAATATAAGAGGGCCCTAAGCAAATAAAAAAGACATTGTCTGAAAACTAAGAATACAATATAATAAAATACAATTTAAAAAGGGCTGGTGATACGGGGGTTTAAAAGAACTACCCTGAGTTAAGTACTCATTCATCTCCCCTTAAAAAAATTAAAGAAAAGAATAATAAAAACAAAATTTTTACATATGGTGAACTTTTTATTCAATGGGGATAATATATTTGAGAAAGACTTCTGAAGCTCATAGCAAGGACTTAAAATAATCTTGGGAAATGGCTGAGACCTGAATTGAAAAATCAAGAATAAGCATTTTTTTAAAAAAAAATTCTTATCAGGAGAAATTTCAAAACAGGTATATTTTATTACAGTCATGATAAAAATTCAGTATGCTTTGGAAACTGCAACAGAAAGATTGCAACTGTATCACAAAAGTTTTGTAAATGGAGAATATGAAACTCTACATAAAAAGTGAGATAGAGACAACATTAATGCAATATATGTAATCTAAAATAAATAATACAATAAATCTTCACTATACAAATATTATCTGGGAGAATGTCTACAAAAAAAACAAAATTACTTGCATAAAGCAGAGGATTTGTGATAGTCTCAATTTAAAAATGGTTTCACTCTGTGACTGCTGTGCAGGGGCTCAAATCAAAAAGCAAGGTCTGGAGCTCAAGCAGTTGAAAGAAGATGTGAGGAACTTTTGGGATAGTAGGCATGCTACTTTTGAAGGCAGCAATAGCCCAAAACCAGCTTCTAGCTTCTATCCTTCAACCCTCCAAGTTATTACATAGAACTTTTTTTTTATGCAGGTCAGACAAAGATTGCACATGGACAACATTTTACTGATGTAAGAGCATGCTCACAAACAAATGTTTTTGACCTTGAGTACATACATTGAATGTGAGTGTTTATGACCTTAGCTACTTGCTAAAAACATAGCCCTCTGGAAGCCTGGCCAGATACTATCATACTTGGTATTTTTTGGTCCCTAAATGCCTCATGGCATTGAGCATTTTGAAACTTCTACTGTAAGGAGCAATGCTAACCTCTCCATTTTTACAGTGCAACACAGAATGCTTTATATCTCTAATTCTTACAAACAAAAAAAGTCTTGCTCTCTTGCCACCTAGGTAGATTACTTTTTTAAGTCCACCAATTCTGCTTAACAGTTAAAATGGGGTAAACTTGGATACCTGGCCTGGCCATGCCAGTTGTTCACTGGAGCCATTGGCTGCTGTTTTTTTATTTTATGCATCATCCATTGACTGGACTTGAAGACCTTTATCCTTCTTCTTCTCCCCAGACTCAATCATCACAATGGGGAAGATTGATGGGTATTTTCAAAATACAGAGATCTTACTCTACTGGATGTACTTTGGTTTCCTAGACCTCTTGATTATCTTGCAATTCCTCATTCTGGTAGTCTCTCAAACACTTGCATCAGTTTTTGCTGTCATATCTATAAAAACCATTCATCCCATGGCCACAGCAGCTGCACATGACTCGTTTGACTACTTCTCCAAATCATCTATGCCACTGCTGCCACTTTTCTTTTTGGCCAGGGGCTGGGGCCTGGACTTCAACACTTCTTTGACAATTCAAATTGCAAAGTTCATGTTTGCCCACAGTGCAGTCAGAATCCTTATTTGTGTTTACAAGGAACTCATCACATTATATCACAACTCTCCATAGGAGTCCACTGTGATTAAGTGTTGTCTGCTTTTTTGTGTCCATAGGTGTCACCACTCCCCTAACAACCTTCATTAATCTATCAGGACTGAGATATCTCTCACCTGCAAATAGCATAAAGACTATGCCATTTGCTGTGTGGGTATTGAGACCCAGGATGTAACATTTTGGTCTCTAGCAAATGAGAGGTGTGAGGCAGAGTTGAAAGTGTTTCTTATGCAAAAGAAACAATTCTTTAGCCAGGTAACCCAGAGCCTTCAGAACTCCTGACTCCTGCATCATTCCATAGGCCTTTTCATATATAGGCCACAAAGCAAAGGTGCATGGTCAATATTTTACATAGTGATATTGATATTTTATTTTATTAACTAGAGATAGGGCTGCTTTGTAGGATTTAAGGTTTGGCTGTGTACTCTGTATCTTATTCACCAAGGAGACATAAAAAAATAACAAAGAAAATACCTCATCCACATGAGTTTGAAATTTTATTTATTGTATAGTCTTCTCTTTAGCTATAACCACACTATAAATTTTCATAGGTTGTGTGGTTTGAACCTAGTATCCTAATAAGTCCAGGAGAAAAAAAAAGAAGTTCAAACATATTGAGTAACATTTTCCAATTACATGAAAGTTTAGGCAGTAAAAATTGTCTGGATAAAATGGAGATCAGAGTGTTGACTACAATAGATACTGTTACTTTCAATGTACATTGAAATATGGGTTTCAATATTTAAACCTTAAGAAATAAACCAGAATTAGAAAGGGGTGATTATAACAGCTGTTTCTCTGCTTAGCATTTCAATTTTGTCTGTTCATAAACCTGGAAACAAGAGCCAATATTGTAATGCATGTCTGTAATTTCAGTGACTCAAGAGGCTGAGGAAGAAGGATTCTAAGTTCAAGGCTAGACTCAACAACTTAGTGGGGCCTTAAGCATCTTAGTGAGAACTTGGCTCATCTTTAAAATATTGGGCTGGAGATGTGATTTGTGATAAAGTGTCCTGAGTCCAGTTCTTGGTACAAAAAAAAAATTCTTCTTTTTTGTGCCAGACATCTAACTTTTAAGGCAATAATGAAAGATTGATTATTTAATGTAGTCTAGAGGACATGAGTTGTGGATTTGGGGTCATATAGAGTGTAAATTGCTGAATATTTGTGAGACCTTCCAAATATTCTTTTACACTGAACATCTATGTAAACCTCATCTATTACAAAAGGCAGAATGATACTGAGTGTCAACATATTGCAATACTTTAGCCTTATCTGTACTCATAAAGTTAACAAATGTGTTTTTACTCCTCTTCTAGCCAAAGTGCAGAGTATGTTTAATAATCTTTGGATCTGAGCTCTTATTTTTTGTGTGGCTTATGTAAAGCTGTGATTATGAAAGTGTATTAGAAAACATTTTGAAAAGTTTGTTTTTGCTTTCACAACACTGTCACCTCCATGCTCCATGAGAATGAGCCCACCTTAATTTATTTGACTCTGAGGAGAAGGCTGTTTTTTTTTTTTTTTGCAACCATATCTCCCTCTGAAGTTCAGTAACCTTATCAACTATCATCTAATTACATGCAGTGGAAAGATCCTATATGAACACAGCCTTAATTGATGATAAGCTCACACATGAGACAATAATTTTTATATAATTCCTTCTTATTTCATGATAGATAACTAATCCAATAACCATAGGCTGAATGCCAGGATTCAATCACATGTGGAACAGAAGTTATATAAAAAACACCATGTGCCTTATAGGTAGTGGTTAAGTTTTTATTAATTTAAGTTTAAACTTTAATCTTTTGACAGATTTTATTGAATTATATAGAAATATATGTAGAGTTCTATGCTTTAATATTTTATGATATTCTCATAGGATCCCATAACAAAGAAGAAAATTGAAATCACAACCCTGCATTAGGCTAAAGACAAAACTGCAAAATAAGTTTTTCTTTAAAATTTTTAGACTCTAGTTTCTGGGTTACTGATGATCTGATGACCTAGAGTATTCTCTCCAGTGAATCCCATCTCCTTTTTGTTACCGTATGATATCAGAATGGAAGTGGATCTATGCCTAGAATTCTGTGAGAAACAGTGTCCACTTTTGTACACTTCTGAGTTATAGATGGCAGCTCTCTCAAAGTGCAAAGTTTCTCTTGTTCTTTGGCCCTGAGAGAATGTTGTTTGAATGTTGTCATAGTTTATTCCATTACCTATGACACAGAATTGAGTTGTCCAGGTTTTTCACCTTGCTGAGGTCAGGGTATTCATAGATCCCAAAATGGAATATAGCTGTTGAGAACATAGATATCCCTGAGATGTCAAGAGTGAATTTTAAGATGAAGCCTGAAAAATAAATTTATTTATTAATCAATTTATATTGTTAAAAATAATAATATTTTGTATAGAGTGATTTAAGTTATTCCAATTGATTTAAGCTGTCCTTCATTTTTAATATAAATACTAGAAATTTTTAAATTATACTCATTCATTATATTGTTTTTCCCTCTAAAGAAATATTACTGCCTTAGGACAATGCTTAAAAGTTTAAAATACAATTTGCTTTCTCATAACACCAGACAGCAGAAAAGTTAAAGAAAATTTTAAAGTAATTGTGATGAAATTTTTATTCATAAAAAATATATAGGTTGGGTGTGCAGGAGACCTTGCCTCTTGGTTTTATTTTCCCCTTTGGATTCCTCCCCACTGAAGTTAAGTTTTCCTCACATGAGAAGAACATCAGGTAATCTTTTATCCTTCCTCATCTCACTAAGGTCATTATATGGCAGTAGAGTTTAAGAGTGGTGAGGATAATGCAAATGGTGAGAAGTGATGAGATGTCATTTCAAGTCCTCATCAGCCTCTCCAGCTCAAGTGCATTTTTGTTTCAGCTGGCTGAGAATCTGTTTATTTGCTTTATTATTTATACTAAATTTTGAGGCTTTTTTTAAACCCATTTTCAATCCTTCTCAGTTACCACAAGTTTTTTTCATGATATCATTTACTCTCGGGCCAGAAACATCTGGTCTGGAGGTCTGCACCCTGGCCTTCTCGACCATCCCTCTTATTAGTTGAGGACAACCTGCCAGAGGCCTCACTCTGTTTCTCAGGGTGAGGGGAAGTGATTTGTTAATGTCTGAGGGCAATACTGCAGGGCTTCTTTAGACATGCCTGGTGAGACTGTATGTTTCAAACTGAAGTTTTTAAAGTGGAGTTGCTTAGGCCAGGCCTAAGGCCATCCTCACAATAGTGTAGTTAATTTGTACAAAATTAAGAGGTTTTTTTTGGTTCATTTTTTTGTTTGTTTCTTTAATATGCTTGTCCTCAATTGAGTTTTTTTTTTTTTTTCCAGGTATTTAACTCAGGGGCACTGAGACACATCCCCAGCCTTTTTTTGTATTTATTTAGAGAGAGGATCTCACTTAGTTGCTTAGTGCCTTGCTCTTTCTGAGGGTGGCTTTGAACTCATTGTACCCATGTATAATTCTTCTGAGCCATAGCGATTATGGCCTGTGCCACCAAGTTTGCTTTCAACTGAGTTTTTAAATATGTAAGACAAGTTTATTAAAATGACATTTGAAACATTCCTAATATTCAAACAAACTCCTTTGTCCTTGTGTGGCAGGAAATAAAAGTGGAAATGGACTTTAATTTAAATAACAAGAAAGTTCAATTGCAAGGGTTTAATTAGAACACAGTTAATTAGAAGGTCACAGGCCTTAACAATGTTGTACTTTTTTAAAATATTTTTTTCTTAGTTGTAGATGAACACATTATTATTATTATTATTGTTGTTGTTGTTGTTGTTATTATTATTAGTAGTAGTAGTAGTAGTCCAGTATCAAACAGACTGCCTCATGCATAATAGCCAAGCACTCTACTACTGAGCCACAACTCTGGACCCTTACCTGGTTTTATTTTTTAATGTTTACTTGTATTTATTTATTTATATGTGGTGCTGAGAAGTAAGCTCAGGGCCTCATATATGCTAGGCGAGCACTGTACCACTGATCCACACCTTCAGCTCTTTCCTGGTACTTTTTAAATACCTGTTTTACATAAATTAAAATTAGTAGCCTTAACCCTTTTCCAATATCTGTTTGGATTAAATCAATAAATAAAAATCAGTGAAGCAGAGTCTAGTTTTATCACACACTCTGATTTTACTTCTTCACTTTTCCTCAGACTCAGACACCTTATCACAGTGTCTGAACTAAGATTCCCCCTTGAGAAATTTACTGTATGTTGTCCACATTCCAAACTCAAATATTTACCTACTCATTAGTTTTAGAAAACTCTTACACAATTTGCCCAGAGGTACCAAAATCTCTTGCACTACTCAGAAAAATCCATATCTGAGTCTTGCCATTTAAGGAGCAGTTTGAATTATAAGTATGCAGCCTTTAAGCCAAGTGGATGGATGATCTCAGATGGAACAAACATTTTCATGAAAACCTTGCATCTAAAAGGCACTTCATTTGATTTTTATTAGATACTGTGAATAAACCTGCAATGAAAATGGAAGTGAACACCCCGCCCGCCTGGTTCTTAGCCACGAGGCTGCAGCCGCCCGGCTTTACAAGCGCCCCCGGCGACCCTGCTCGGCGAGAAGGGTCCCTGCCCGGCCGACAGACAGCTTCCGCCATCCCGGCTACCCTGGCGGTCCCGCTCTTGCCCTGCAAACAGCCACCCCGCCCGCCTGGGTCTTAGCCACGCGGCTGCAGCCACCCGGCTTTACAAGCGCCCCCGGCGGCCCTGCTCGGCGAGAAGGGTCCCCGCCAGGCCGGCAGACAGCTCCAGCCATCCCGCTCTTGCTCTGCAAACAGCCACCCCGCCCGCCTGGTTCTTAGCCACGAGGCTGCAGCCGCCCGGCTTTACAAGCGCCCCCGGTGGCCCTGCTCGGTGAGAAGGGTCCCTGCCCGGCCGGCAGACAGCTCCCACCATCCCGGCACTCCTGGCGGCCTGCCCACTCTGCGAAGGGTCACCCCGCCCGGCTCTTAGCCACGCGGGCGCTATCTTCCTGGCTCTGTGGGCGCCCCCGGCGGCCCAGCGCAGCCAGAAGGGTCCCCACCTGGCCCGACAGAAGGCACGTGCCCTTCCGGCTCTGCTAACGGCCCTGCCCACCCGGGAAAGGGGTCCCCCCCTTGAGAGAATGGGAAGGAAATCTAACCAAGCCTCTATGAATTAGCGAACTGGGATCTAAAACCAGAGATTGTGTCAGACCAGAGACAAGCCAGTTCCACCTCTCCCTTCGGTCACTCCTGCAAGGAGCCAGGGGCCCGCCATAGCAGAGAGGGGAAGTCACCAAAGATCGGCCAAAGAGATTCCTTCCCAGCGGATTCTAAATTAGCAGGAGCGGCGAGGGAGCCGGCCGGGGCTGGCGGGAACCGCGGCAGCAGCACGGGAACCGGCGGGAGCTGAGGCGGCGCTGACGCAGGAGCCGGCGGGAGCCGCGCGGCGCGGGTCTCCCAGCTACAGCTCCCACCAGTGCTGACAACTGAGGTTTCTTGCACCAGATACGGGGGCGTGGCTACCAGAAGGTAAGCAAATTTGCTGGGGGTTCTCAGCCCCAAGCTCTACAAACTTAGGGCCTGAGGGAGGCAAACAAGGAGAGTGTGCCCAGGCACTAATGAAACAGCTGCTCCACGCGTGTGCAAGGTAGGCGGAACCGTGACCACCAACAAAACAGGCCCAGTGGCCCGCCAGATACATCGCCCCGGTGGGGGGAGGGGCAGAGCCGCCACCAGCGCCTTTTAGGTAGACAGATCTGAAACCGACAGACAGAACAGGCCTAGTGGCCAGCGGAGGGGCAAAGCCGCTGCTCACGCCTGCAAGGTAGGCGGACCTGTGACCACCGAAAGAACAGGCCCATCGAAAGTACAGGTACAGCGGCCTCCTGGCGTGGAAGGCACATTGCCTCAATTGGAGGAGGGGCAGAGCCACCACCAAAGCCTGCGAGGGAGACTTTGCAGCTATACAAGAGCAATATAAATATATAGGGGGAAAAATCAATAACACAACAGTTTCACCAAGCAGAAAGAAACGCGATCAGTATGAAAAGACAAGGAAAGAAAGGACCACAAGCAATGCAGGTCAACTCAACTTTAGAAGAGGTAATATCTGCAGCAGATGGAATGTCAGATAAAGAATTCAGGATATACATGCTTCAGATGATCTGGAGTCTCAAGGAAGACATTAGACAGCAAAATCAGACAATGAAAGACCACTTCGACCACTTCGACAATAAATTACATAAACAAATCCAAGAAGCAAAAGATCAATTATACAGGGAGATAGAGGTTATAAAAAACAAACAAACAGAAATCCTGGAAATGCAGGAAACAATAAACCAACTTAAAAACTCAATTGAGAATACTACCAGCAGAGTAGAACACTTAGGGGATAGAACATCAGACAATGAAGACAAAGTATTTCAACTGCAGAAGAACATAGACAGCTCAGCAAAGCTGTTAAGAAACCATGAGCAGAACATTCAAGAAATATGGGATAACATAAAGAGACCCAACTTAAGGGTCATGGGGATACAGGAAGGTATTGAGGTCCAAACCAAAGGAATGAGCAATCTATTCAATGAAATAATACGAGAAAACTTCCCAGACTTGAAGAATGAGACAGAATCCCAAATCCTAGAAGCCTACAGGACGCCGAATGTGCAAAATCATAAGAGATCCACACCTAGACACATTATAATGAAGATGCCCAACATACAGAATAAGGAGAGAATTTTAAAAGCTACAAGAGAAAGGAAGCAGATTACATTTAGGGGTAAACCAATCAGGATAACAGCTGATCTTTCAACACAGACTCTGAAAGCTAGAAGATCCTGGAATAACATATTTCAAACACTGAAAGAAAAGGGGTTCCAACCAAGAATTGTGTATCCCGCGAAATTAAGCTTCAGGATGGAAGATGAAATTAAAACCTTCCATGATAAACAAAAGTTAAAAGAATTTGCAGCTAGAAAACCAGCTCTTCAAAACATCCTCGGCAAAATATTACAGGAAGAGGAAATGGAAAATATCAATGAAAACCAACAGCGGGAGGTAGTACAGTAAAGGTGGGGGGGAATAATCAAAGAGGAAAACAAACCATGTTTAGTAACATAAATAAACAAATATGGCTGGAAGAACAACCCATATCTCAATAATAACTCTAAATGTTAATGGCTTAAACTCACCAATTAAGAGACACAGGCTAGCAGAATGGATCACTAAACAAGACCCAACAATATGCTGCCTTCAGGAGACACATTTAATAGGAAAAGACATACATAGACTGAAGGTGAAAGGTTGGGAAAAATCATATCACTCATATGGACTTCGGAAACAAGCAGGAGTGTCCATACTCATATCAAATAAAATAGATTTCAAGCCAAAGTTAATCAAAAGGGATGAAGAGGGACACTACATACTTCTCAAGGGAACCATACACCAACAAGACATAACAATCATAAATATATATGCCCCAAACAATGGTGCAGCTATGTTCGTCAAACAAACTCTTCTCAAGTTCAAGAGTCTAATAGACCACCATACAATAATCATGGGAGACTTCAACACACATCTCTCACCACTGGACAGATCTTCCAAACAAAAGTTGAATAAGGAAACTATAGAGCTCAATAACACAATTAATAACCTAGACTTAATTGACATATATAGAATATACCACCCAACATCAAGCAGTTACACTTTTTTTCTCAGCAGCACATGGATCCTTCTCAAAAATAGATCATATATTATGTCACAGGGCAACTATTAGACAATATAAAGGAGTAGAGATAATACCATGCATATTATCTGATCATAATGGAATGAAATTGAAAATCAACGATAAAAGAAGTAAAGAAAAATCATGCATCACTTGGAGAATGAACAATAGGTTCCTGAATGATCAATGGGTTATAGAAGACATCAAGGAGAAAATTAAAAAATTCTTAGAGATAAATGAAAACACAGACACAACATATCGGAATCTATGGGACACATTGAAAGCAGTTCTAAGAGGAAAATTTATTGCTTGGAGTTCATTCCTTAAAAAAAGAAAAAACCAACAAATAAATGATCTAATACTTCAACTCAAAATCCTAGAAAAAGAAGAGCAAAACAACAGCAAAAGAAGTAGAAGACAAGAAATAATTAAAATCAGAGCTGAAATTAATGAAATCGAAACGAAAGAAACAATTGAAAAAATTGACAAAACTAAAAGTTGGTTCTTTGAAAAAATAAATAAAATCGACAGACCCTTAGCCACGCTAACAAAGAGAAGAAGAGAGAGAACTCAAATTACCAGCATACGGGATGAAAAAGGCAATATCACAACAGACACTTCAGAAATACAGAAGATTATCAGAAATTATTTTGAATCCTTATACTCCAATAAAATAGAAGATAGTGAAGGCATCGATAAATTTCTTAAGTCATATGATTTGCCCAGATTCAGTCAGGAGGATATTGACAACCTAAACAGACCAATATCAATTGAGGAAATAGAAGATACCATCAAAAGACTACCAACTAAGAAAAGCCCAGGACTGGATGGGTATACAGCAGAGTTTTTCAAAACCTTTAAAGAGGAATTAACACCAATACTTTTCAAGCTATTTCAGGAAATAGAAAAAGAGGGAGAACTTCCAAATTCATTCTATGAGGCCAACATCACCCTGATTCCTAAACCAGACAAAGACACTTCAAAGAAAGAAAACTACAGACCAATATCTCTAATGAACCTAGATGCAAAAATCCTCAATAAACTTCTGGCGAACCGGATACAAAAACATATCAAAAAAATTGTGCACCATGATCAGGTAGGATTTATCCCTGGGATGCAAGGTTGGTTCAATATATGGAAATCAATAAATGTTATTCACCACATCAACAGGCTTAAAAATAAGAACCATATGGTCATCTCGATAGATGCGGAAAAAGCATTTGACAAAGTACAGCATCCCTTTATGTTCAAAACTCTAGAAAAACTAGGAATAACAGGAACATACCTCAACATTGTAAAAGCAATCTATGCTAAGCCTCAGGCTAGCATCATTCTGAATGGAGAAAAACTGAAGGCATTCCCTCTAAAATCTGGAACAAGACAGGGATGCCCTCTCTCACCACTTCTGTTCAACATAGTTCTCGAATCACTGGCCAGAGCAATTAGACAGACGAAAGAAATTAAAGGCATAAAAATAGGAAAAGAAGAACTCAAATTATCACTATTTGCAGATGACATGATTCTATACCTAGCAGACCCAAAAGGGTCTACAAAGAAACTATTAGAGCTAATAAATGAATTCAGCAAAGTGGCAGGCTATAAAATCAACACGCATAAATCAAAGGCATTCCTGTATATCAGTGACAAATCCTCTGAAATGGAAATGTGGACAACCACCCCATTCACAATATCCTCAAAGAAAATAAAATACTTGGGAATCAACCTAACAAAAGAGGTGAAAGACTTATACAATGAAAACTACAGAACCCTAAAGAGAGAAATAGAAGAAGATCTTAGAAGATGGAAAAATATACCCTGTTCATGGATAGGTAGAAGTAACATCATCAAAATGGGGATATTACCAAAAGTTCTCTATAGGTTTAATGCAATGCCAATCAAAATCCCAACGGCATTTCTTGTAGAAATAGAGAAAGCAATCATGAAATTCATATGGAAAAATAAAAGACCCAGAATAGCAAAAACAATTCTAAGCAGGAAATGTGAATCAGGCGGTATAGCTATACCAGACTTCAAACTATACTACAGAGCAATAGTAACAAAAACAGCATGGTACTGGTACCAAAACAGGCAGGTGGACCAATGGTACAGAATAGAGGACACAGAAACCAATCCACAAAACTACAACTATCTTATATTTGATAAAGGGGCTAAAAGCATGAAATGGAAGAAGGATAGCATCTTCAACAAATGGTGTTGGGAAAACTGGAAATCCATATGCAACAAAAAGAAACTGAATCCCTTTCTCTCGCCATGCACAAAAGTTAACTCAAAGTTCATCAAGGAACTTGATATCAAATCAGAGACATGGCGTCTGATAGAAGAAAAAGTTGGCTATGATCTACATACTGTGGGGTCGGGCTCCAAATTCCTCAATAGGACACCCATAGCACAATAGTTAATAACTAGAATCAATAAATGGGACTTACTCAAACTAAAAAGTTTTTTCTCAGCAAAAGAAACAATAAGAGAGGTAAATAGGGAGCCCACGTCCTGGGAACAAATCTTTACTCCTCACACTTCAGACAGAGCCCTAATATCCAGAATATACAAAGAACTAAAAAAATTAGACAATGAGATAACGAATAACCCAATCAACAAATGGGCCAAGGACCTGAACAGAAATTTCTCAGAGGAGGACATACAATCAATCAACAAGTATATGAAAAAATGCTCACCATCTCTAGCAGTCAGAGAAATGCAAATCAAAACCACCCTAAGATACCATCTCACTCCAGTAAGATTGGCAGCCATTAGGAAGTCAAACAGCAACAAGTGCTGGCGAGGATGTGGGAAAAAGGGTACTCTTGTACATTGCTGGTGGGACTGCAAATTGGTGCGGCCAATTTGGAAAGCAGTATGGAGATTTCTTGGAAAGCTCGGAATGGAACCACCATTTGATCCAGCTATTCCACTACTCGGTCTATTCCCTAAAGACCTAAAAAGAGCACACTATAGGGACACTGCTACATCCATGTTCATAGCAGCACAATTCACAATAGCAAGACTGTGGAACCAACATAGATGCCCTTCAATAGACGAATGGATAAAAAAAATGTGGCATTTATACACAATGGAGTATTACTCTGCATTAAGAAATGACAAAATCATAGAATTTGGAGGGAAATGGATGGCATTAGAGCAGATTATGCTAAGTGAAGCTAGCCAATCCCTTAAAAACAAATGCCAAATGTCTTCTTTGATATAAGGAGAGTAACTAAGAACAGAGTAGGGAAGAAGAGCATGAGAAGAAGATTAACATTAAACAGGGATGAGAGGTGGGAGGGAAAGGGAGAGAGAAGGGAAATTGCATGTAAATGGAAGGAGACCCTCAGGGGTATACAAAATTACATACAAGAGGAAGTGAGGGGAAAGGAGGGAAAATATAAGGGGGAGAAATGAATTACAGTAGAGGGGGTAGAGAGAGAAGAGGGGAGGGGAGGGGGGAGGGGGGATAGTAGAGGATAGGAAAGGCAGCAGAATACAACAGACTCCAGAATGGCAATATGTAAATCAATGGTTGTGCAACTGAAGTGATTCTGCAATCTGTATATGGGGTAAAAATGGGAGTTCATATCCCACTTGAATCAAAGTGTGAAATATGATATATCAAGAACTGTGTAATGTTTTGAACAACCTACAATAAAAATTAATTAAAAAAAATAAAAATAAAGAAAAAATTAAAAATTTAAAAAAAAAAAGAAAATGGAAGTGAAGTAATTTCTTTAAGAAAAGTGTTCCAATTTCCTTAGATATATATCCACAATTATTATTACTGAGTTATAGGGCATTTTTTAAACCAAGAATTGCCATTTATTTTTATTTATTTAGGATGTGTTACATCTCTATATTTTTTTTCAATAAGACAGGGTATCACTGAGTCACTTAAGCTATTGCCAAGTTTCTGAGGCTTGTATTGAATTTAAGTTCCTCCTGTTTCATCCTCCTGAGCCACTGGGAGTACAGAAATTCACAATAATACCCTCCTTCAAAAAAATTATTAGTAGTAGATTATATGGCATTTTTTGTTTTCAGCTCTTAAAAACCATGATAGTTTTTTCAAAAGTATCTTTTTAAAATTTATATTGTAACCAAATTTTTTTATTATACATGTACACATATACTCTGGAGACCCTACTATCTTTCAAGTATTTAATTTGTTTGGTGTGGTTTAGTGCTAGGAATTGAACTCCAGGGGTGCTTACCCCTGAGTTATGTCCTGAGTCCATTTTTTTTTTGATACAGGTGATATATCACTAATATTTTACTAAGTTGCTTATAGCCTTGCTCTGTTGTTAAGGCTGTCTTTCAAATCACAACCCTCCTGACTCAGCCTCTCTAGCCTCTAGTATATTTGCCACTACACCTAGCTCTTTCAGATTATTATAATAACCTTTTCAACAACACTGCCCAGGCTACAAAAAATCTCTTTGACTGATGCATTTTATCTCTGTGGAAAGTTTATATGAAGTAGCCAATGTAGGACTATTCTTTAAAGATTTATTGGAATAAACAGGGATCATTGGTTTTAACCTCTTTTCTGAACTATGGTTTGGTATCATAGATCATAAAAGTTCTGGGAAACGAATGTGAATTCATTTGTTTGAAATCTACAGAGATTTACATAAGCTCAGTCACATTTTGTTCCAGAGCTTTGAATTTCAGGACAGAGTAACATAAACAAAATATATTAAAGTTGACACATTCAGTACACATAAACACAAACACACACACACACACACACACACACACACACAAAAAAAAAAAAACTTTTTAGGAGCAATTTGTAATTCTGGCATTATTACTAGTGTATCAGGGACATAGTAAGGTCAACAAAATATGTTAAAGTTGAGCCATTCATTACACACATACACTCACACAAAAAAAAATTAAAAAAAAAATACTATTTCTAGGAGAAATTGGTGGTTCTGGCATTATTACTAGTGTATC